>NW_027442219.1:0-166803 GCF_048569485.1 Anomaloglossus baeobatrachus
GTGGATTCACCTGCTGCTGCAGTGACCACAGGTGTGATAACATCTAGAATTGGCATCTGGTGCGATCTCTCCGCTTCCACTCCAAAGAAAGTTACCTGTTTATTCCTATCATGCATTGGTTTTTGGGGTTTTCTTTGAGTGATGATGATCTCTTTAGTAGTCTGTTGGCGCCCTCTCCTGGAGGAATAGTTTGCTTGCTCTTGGACATTCTAAAAGAGAGGTCATGATAGACATTGAGCTTCTGAGCTCAATTGGGGACAGTCATGGGTGATGAATGTTTGCAACCTACTGCGAAGCCTCATACCGCAATATAAGGAACGTCAAATACTAAGAAAGGGCGGCCTATGAAAGAATTACTACTTTCAATAAGTACACTTAAACGGCTAATTGGGAATAGAAAAACTGTAAAAAGCCCTCTGAGAAAGCCCCCCTCTAACCTTTGATAGTAAGCTTTTCTGTAGTCTGCCTGTTGATGTATTTTCCGTTTGAACTGTGCACAACATGAAGAGACGGAACACTGGCGGCTTGTCACAATGCCCCCCGATGACATCACAATAGCGCTGCTGCCTAGAAAACAAGCTGCGCAGAAGAAGTTGTTCTTTGGGTGGGAGGGTGGGCTAGTGGAAGGAGGGGGCAATCTCTTTTTTTCCCGGGTGGTAGGGGGATGACAGGAGAAGGGAAGCGGGTGGTGAGAAAGGTACAGAGGGCAGGGTTTGGGGGCTGGGAAGGAAAGGGAAAAGATTAGGGTTTGGGGATGATGAAAGGGCTTTCTACGGGTAAGGATGGCAAAGGGTGGCAGTGACGGAAAGTCAGGCAACCTGTCCTGTCCGTCTTTTTGTATCGTGAATTGGAAAGACTGCAAGGGGGAGGGGAGTTGCTTGCGCCCTAAAGGAGGAGTTATTCAGATTCATTGCAGTGGGCGGCGGCTGCAAAACGCACCATTCTTCTTGTTTTGGCTCTGCAAAGCAGCCTTTTCAAGGGTTGGCTTGGGTGACAAAATGTCTTGTGTAGGCGTGGGTTTGTCTCCCTCTCGCTCTCTCTCCCTAAGATGTGTCCGGCATAGGCCAGGGTGCCACTCGAGGCCCAAACCAATTCTGGTTATCGCTTCTCGGCCTTTTGGCTAAGATCAAGTGTAGTATCTGTTCTTATCAGTTTAATATCTGATACGTCCCCTATCTGGGGACCATATATTAAATGGATTTTTAGAACAGGGAGATGGAAAAAGAGCTTGCTCTGTCCACTCCACGCATTGACCTGGTATTGCAGTACCTCCAGGAACGGTGCACCCCTTCTTAACCCAGTTTCCAAAAGCAGAACTCAATTCACCTGATTCATATTAGCCCGATTTAATGAATTGGAAGAAAGCATACGTCTTCATATGCACCTCAATTTGGCCCATTCACTTTTCACACTTCCTCCTTTTGTTTTTTATCTTTCACACTTTTGACTTTCTTTATTCATCCAAATAGCAAACTCATCACCACTCAACCTGACCAACTCGGCTATGTCCCCGTGCTGCAGTTCTCTGTCTTATCTAGATCATTTGCAATTGAATGGAATAGATCCCTTTTGGACAAAGTGGATTCACCTGCTGCTGCAGTGACCACAGGTGTGATAACATCTAGAATTGGCATCTGGTGCGATCTCTCCGCTTCCACTCCAAAGAAAGTTACCTGTTTATTCCTATCATGCATTGGTTTTTGGGGTTTTCTTTGAGTAATGATGATCTCTTTAGTAGTCTGTTGGCGCCCTCTCCTGGAGGAATAGTTTGCTTGCTCTTGGACATTCTAAAAGAGAGGTCATGATAGACATTGAGCTTCTGAGCTCAATTGGGGACAGTCATGGGTGATGAATGTTTGCAACCTACTGCGAAGCCTCATACCGCAATATAAGGAACGTCAAATACTAAGAAAGGGCGGCCTATGAAAGAATTACTACTTTCAATAAGTACACTTAAACGGCTAATTGGGAATAGAAAAACTGTAAAAAGCCCTCTGAGAAAGCCCCCCTCTAACCTTTGATAGTAAGCTTTTCTGTAGTCTGCCTGTTGATGTATTTTCCGTTTGAACTGTGCACAACATGAAGAGACGGAACACTGGCGGCTTGTCACAATGCCCCCCGATGACATCACAATAGCGCTGCTGCCTAGAAAACAAGCTGCGCAGAAGAAGTTGTTCTTTGGGTGGGAGGGTGGGCTAGTGGAAGGAGGGGGCAATCTCTTTTTTTCCCGGGTGGTAGGGGGATGACAGGAGAAGGGAAGCGGGTGGTGAGAAAGGTACAGAGGGCAGGGTTTGGGGGCTGGGAAGGAAAGGGAAAAGATTAGGGTTTGGGGATGATGAAAGGGCTTTCTACGGGTAAGGATGGCAAAGGGTGGCAGTGACGGAAAGTCAGGCAACCTGTCCTGTCCGTCTTTTTGTATCGTGAATTGGAAAGACTGCAAGGGGGAGGGGAGTTGCTTGCGCCCTAAAGGAGGAGTTATTCAGATTCATTGCAGTGGGCGGCGGCTGCAAAACGCACCATTCTTCTTGTTTTGGCTCTGCAAAGCAGCCTTTTCAAGGGTTGGCTTGGGTGACAAAATGTCTTGTGTAGGCGTGGGTTTGTCTCCCTCTCGCTCTCTCTCCCTAAGATGTGTCCGGCATAGGCCAGGGTGCCACTCGAGGCCCAAACCAATTCTGGTTATCGCTTCTCGGCCTTTTGGCTAAGATCAAGTGTAGTATCTGTTCTTATCAGTTTAATATCTGATACGTCCCCTATCTGGGGACCATATATTAAATGGATTTTTAGAACAGGGAGATGGAAAAAGAGCTTGCTCTGTCCACTCCACGCATTGACCTGGTATTGCAGTACCTCCAGGAACGGTGCACCCCTTCTTAACCCAGTTTCCAAAAGCAGAACTCAATTCACCTGATTCATATTAGCCCGATTTAATGAATTGGAAGAAAGCATACGTCTTCATATGCACCTCAATTTGGCCCATTCACTTTTCACACTTCCTCCTTTTGTTTTTTATCTTTCACACTTTTGACTTTCTTTATTCATCCAAATAGCAAACTCATCACCACTCAACCTGACCAACTCGGCTATGTCCCCGTGCTGCAGTTCTCTGTCTTATCTAGATCATTTGCAATTGAATGGAATAGATCCCTTTTGGACAAAGTGGATTCACCTGCTGCTGCAGTGACCACAGGTGTGATAACATCTAGAATTGGCATCTGGTGTGATCTCTCCGCTTCCACTCCAAAGAAAGTTACCTGTTTATTCCTATCATGCATTGGTTTTTGGGGTTTTCTTTGAGTAATGATGATCTCTTTAGTAGTCTGTTGGCGCCCTCTCCTGGAGGAATAGTTTGCTTGCTCTTGGACATTCTAAAAGAGAGGTCATGATAGACATTGAGCTTCTGAGCTCAATTGGGGACAGTCATGGGTGATGAATGTTTGCAACCTACTGCGAAGCCTCATACCGCAATATAAGGAACGTCAAATACTAAGAAAGGGCGGCCTATGAAAGAATTACTACTTTCAATAAGTACACTTAAACGGCTAATTGGGAATAGAAAAACTGTAAAAAGCCCTCTGAGAAAGCCCCCCTCTAACCTTTGATAGTAAGCTTTTCTGTAGTCTGCCTGTTGATGTATTTTCCGTTTGAACTGTGCACAACATGAAGAGACGGAACACTGGCGGCTTGTCACAATGCCCCCCGATGACATCACAATAGCGCTGCTGCCTAGAAAACAAGCTGCGCAGAAGAAGTTGTTCTTTGGGTGGGAGGGTGGGCTAGTGGAAGGAGGGGGCAATCTCTTTTTTTCCCGGGTGGTAGGGGGATGACAGGAGAAGGGAAGCGGGTGGTGAGAAAGGTACAGAGGGCAGGGTTTGGGGGCTGGGAAGGAAAGGGAAAAGATTAGGGTTTGGGGATGATGAAAGGGCTTTCTACGGGTAAGGATGGCAAAGGGTGGCAGTGACGGAAAGTCAGGCAACCTGTCCTGTCCGTCTTTTTGTATCGTGAATTGGAAAGACTGCAAGGGGGAGGGGAGTTGCTTGCGCCCTAAAGGAGGAGTTATTCAGATTCATTGCAGTGGGCGGCGGCTGCAAAACGCACCATTCTTCTTGTTTTGGCTCTGCAAAGCAGCCTTTTCAAGGGTTGGCTTGGGTGACAAAATGTCTTGTGTAGGCGTGGGTTTGTCTCCCTCTCGCTCTCTCTCCCTAAGATGTGTCCGGCATAGGCCAGGGTGCCACTCGAGGCCCAAACCAATTCTGGTTATCGCTTCTCGGCCTTTTGGCTAAGATCAAGTGTAGTATCTGTTCTTATCAGTTTAATATCTGATACGTCCCCTATCTGGGGACCATATATTAAATGGATTTTTAGAACAGGGAGATGGAAAAAGAGCTTGCTCTGTCCACTCCACGCATTGACCTGGTATTGCAGTACCTCCAGGAACGGTGCACCCCTTCTTAACCCAGTTTCCAAAAGCAGAACTCAATTCACCTGATTCATATTAGCCCGATTTAATGAATTGGAAGAAAGCATACGTCTTCATATGCACCTCAATTTGGCCCATTCACTTTTCACACTTCCTCCTTTTGTTTTTTATCTTTCACACTTTTGACTTTCTTTATTCATCCAAATAGCAAACTCATCACCACTCAACCTGACCAACTCGGCTATGTCCCCGTGCTGCAGTTCTCTGTCTTATCTAGATCATTTGCAATTGAATGGAATAGATCCCTTTTGGACAAAGTGGATTCACCTGCTGCTGCAGTGACCACAGGTGTGATAACATCTAGAATTGGCATCTGGTGCGATCTCTCCGCTTCCACTCCAAAGAAAGTTACCTGTTTATTCCTATCATGCATTGGTTTTTGGGGTTTTCTTTGAGTAATGATGATCTCTTTAGTAGTCTGTTGGCGCCCTCTCCTGGAGGAATAGTTTGCTTGCTCTTGGACATTCTAAAAGAGAGGTCATGATAGACATTGAGCTTCTGAGCTCAATTGGGGACAGTCATGGGTGATGAATGTTTGCAACCTACTGCGAAGCCTCATACCGCAATATAAGGAACGTCAAATACTAAGAAAGGGCGGCCTATGAAAGAATTACTACTTTCAATAAGTACACTTAAACGGCTAATTGGGAATAGAAAAACTGTAAAAAGCCCTCTGAGAAAGCCCCCCTCTAACCTTTGATAGTAAGCTTTTCTGTAGTCTGCCTGTTGATGTATTTTCCGTTTGAACTGTGCACAACATGAAGAGACGGAACACTGGCGGCTTGTCACAATGCCCCCCGATGACATCACAATAGCGCTGCTGCCTAGAAAACAAGCTGCGCAGAAGAAGTTGTTCTTTGGGTGGGAGGGTGGGCTAGTGGAAGGAGGGGGCAATCTCTTTTTTTCCCGGGTGGTAGGGGGATGACAGGAGAAGGGAAGCGGGTGGTGAGAAAGGTACAGAGGGCAGGGTTTGGGGGCTGGGAAGGAAAGGGAAAAGATTAGGGTTTGGGGATGATGAAAGGGCTTTCTACGGGTAAGGATGGCAAAGGGTGGCAGTGACGGAAAGTCAGGCAACCTGTCCTGTCCGTCTTTTTGTATCGTGAATTGGAAAGACTGCAAGGGGGAGGGGAGTTGCTTGCGCCCTAAAGGAGGAGTTATTCAGATTCATTGCAGTGGGCGGCGGCTGCAAAACGCACCATTCTTCTTGTTTTGGCTCTGCAAAGCAGCCTTTTCAAGGGTTGGCTTGGGTGACAAAATGTCTTGTGTAGGCGTGGGTTTGTCTCCCTCTCGCTCTCTCTCCCTAAGATGTGTCCGGCATAGGCCAGGGTGCCACTCGAGGCCCAAACCAATTCTGGTTATCGCTTCTCGGCCTTTTGGCTAAGATCAAGTGTAGTATCTGTTCTTATCAGTTTAATATCTGATACGTCCCCTATCTGGGGACCATATATTAAATGGATTTTTAGAACAGGGAGATGGAAAAAGAGCTTGCTCTGTCCACTCCACGCATTGACCTGGTATTGCAGTACCTCCAGGAACGGTGCACCCCTTCTTAACCCAGTTTCCAAAAGCAGAACTCAATTCACCTGATTCATATTAGCCCGATTTAATGAATTGGAAGAAAGCATACGTCTTCATATGCACCTCAATTTGGCCCATTCACTTTTCACACTTCCTCCTTTTGTTTTTTATCTTTCACACTTTTGACTTTCTTTATTCATCCAAATAGCAAACTCATCACCACTCAACCTGACCAACTCGGCTATGTCCCCGTGCTGCAGTTCTCTGTCTTATCTAGATCATTTGCAATTGAATGGAATAGATCCCTTTTGGACAAAGTGGATTCACCTGCTGCTGCAGTGACCACAGGTGTGATAACATCTAGAATTGGCATCTGGTGCGATCTCTCCGCTTCCACTCCAAAGAAAGTTACCTGTTTATTCCTATCATGCATTGGTTTTTGGGGTTTTCTTTGAGTAATGATGATCTCTTTAGTAGTCTGTTGGCGCCCTCTCCTGGAGGAATAGTTTGCTTGCTCTTGGACATTCTAAAAGAGAGGTCATGATAGACATTGAGCTTCTGAGCTCAATTGGGGACAGTCATGGGTGATGAATGTTTGCAACCTACTGCGAAGCCTCATACCGCAATATAAGGAACGTCAAATACTAAGAAAGGGCGGCCTATGAAAGAATTACTACTTTCAATAAGTACACTTAAACGGCTAATTGGGAATAGAAAAACTGTAAAAAGCCCTCTGAGAAAGCCCCCCTCTAACCTTTGATAGTAAGTGTCACAAACCACCGGGGGGTCACTCAGAAATCCCCCGCGCTGGCTACCAGTACGTCACAATCGGGGGGTAACAAGCAGGAGTCAACCCTCCTTTATACCTCCCGACCGACAGACAGAGCACGTGACGCGCTCTCTAGCGCCCCTCTTATAGTCAGGCCAATTATGGAATTGCCCGACAATAAGCAAGGAGGCCGCTATACTACTTATGCCGATTATTGAAGGGTCCCCGGTGAGAGTAAGGTATATATTCCCCCGACCTCCGCGGGCGGAATATATAATATCTTCCCGGATCTCACTGGCCTCCCCACAATAATCCTTGGCACAACTCGCTGCCACCAACCGATTTACGGTAACTATTAGCCGAACACACAGACGTGGGATTCAAGATCGAGATAACAGAACAGCCCA
Source organism: Anomaloglossus baeobatrachus (assembly GCF_048569485.1). Lineage (NCBI taxonomy): Eukaryota > Metazoa > Chordata > Amphibia > Anura > Aromobatidae > Anomaloglossus > Anomaloglossus baeobatrachus. The sequence goes on from NW_027442219.1 coordinate 7,172, forward strand.
AGATTAATTATATAATTTAATCGCCTAAAGCCACACTAGAAACTACAATATATACAATAGGGAATCTACAGAATATACATATGTCAGAGTACAGTTACAATCAAAGCATGGGTTACAAACAGGCATACACAGTTCCAGCAGTTACCTTGTTGCGTCTGGCCACAGGGGGGCGCTGTAGACCAGGTTTCTAGGATTCTTCCTCACAGGTCTTTCCCAACCAGGCCCCCGAGCAGAAGAACGCTGGAAAATGGCCGAAGTAGGGTTATCAACCTGGGCAAATCCAGGTCTCCTCCTACCTTAGTGACCTCACAGGGAAGCACTGCCACTCCCCCTGCATGGATCAGAATTATCCAGAAAAGGGGATTTTGGCCATAACTTTGCCTGGGAGCGTCGTAGGCGGACGCCAATGCTCTCATTGTGACAGTTATGAATTTAGCTGCAGAACGAGGGGACTCATGACCTGTCTACGAGTTCCCATATGGCTGATATCACGTTTGGTGTGTTTCCCAATGTCCTACTTCCATAAAAAGGGTGTGCCAGCATCGTCCACATGCGGAGACACCATTGTTATGGTTGCCATATTTATCGGAGATATGGCTTGCGAGATATGAACCATTTTTTACTGGAGTCGTTCTGTCTGGCTATTTCCATAGCCTTGCTAACTAGCTAGCAGCTCCTACTACAGGGTGACGGCAGGGAGTCATCCTGTATCCATTGTCCTAAAGCCACCTAATTTCCATATCACAGGACATGGCCATGGATTTGTTGCTAAACCAGTTGTGTGAAGGGAAGGGGGTAGTGACACCAGGAGAGGGCTTCCTGACATGACTTGAATGTCATGATTTATCGTCATATCTCCGGATTTACCTCACACCTCCCCCCTTTTGAGGGCGCTAGGGGGCAGCACACTCCGGTGTTCCCCCGTGCGCCCGTCCGCGACCTCTCCTTGTCGGGACAGCCCGTCTGCGTTACCGTGGTCACGGCCCCTTTTGTGGCGAATGGTGAAGTTGTATTGCTGGAGCGCAAGGCTCCATCGCAACAATCGCCCATTCGTCCCAGAGACGGTGTGCAACCAGCTGAGGGGATTGTGGTCCGTCTCCACGATGAAGTGGCGCCCGTATAGATAGGGTTGCAGACGCTGCAGGGCCCACACTATGGCCAGGCACTCCTTCTCCATTGTAGAATAGGCCACTTCCCTTGGTAACAGCTTCCTGCTCAGGTACAAGACTGGGTGCTCTTGGCTCGCAGAGTCCACCTGGCTGAGCACCGCACCGAGGCCGAAGTCACTGGCGTCGGTCTGTACTACAAACGGCCGCGTGAAGTCGGCTGCCTGTAGCACGGGCGGGCTGGACAGGGCGTCCTTTAGGGCCCGGAAGGCTGTCTCGCAGTCCACTGTCCAATCGACTGCAGAGGGCAGCTTCTTCTTGGTGAGGTCCGTCAAGGGCTTTGCCAGGCTACTATAGCATGGAACAAACCTCCTATAGTACCCAGCGGTCCCCAAGAAGGACATCACCTGCTTCTTGGTCCTGGGGGTGGGCCAGGATGCGATGGCCTCCACTTTCTCAGGCTCGGGCTTCAGCGTTCCCCCACCTACCCGGTGACCGAGGTACTGGACCTCGCTCATGGCCAGCTGACACTTTCCCGGCTTGATGGTCAAACCTGCCCGGTGGATCCGCCTGAGCACCTGTGCTAGATGCTCTAGGTGGTCCTCCCAGGTGGGACTGAAGACGGCAATGTCATCCAGGTACGCGGCCGCGTACCCTTCAAGTCCCTTGAGCAGGGTGTTGACCATCCGCTGGAAAGTGGCAGGGGCATTCCTCATCCCGAATGGCATCACCGTGGACTCGTACAGTCCAAATGGGGTAATAAAGGCAGAGCGTTCCCTGGCCTTGCGAGTCAGGGGGATCTGCCAATATCCCCGGCTCAGGTCCATGATGGTCAGGTACTGAGCCCCGGCCAACTGATCGAGCAGGTCATCGATGCGTGGCATTGGGTACGCATCGGCGACCGTGACAGCATTGAGCCCCCTGTAGTCCACGCAGAACCGAGTGGTTCGGTCCTTCTTAGGGACGAGGACTACAGGCGAGGCCCAAGCGCTGTTGGATGCCTGGATCACCCCCAGCTTCAGCATCTCGTCAATCTCCTGGCGCATGTGTTGCTGCACTTCCAGGGAGACCCGATATGCTGAACGCCGGATCGGGGGATGATCCCCAGTGTCCACGTGATGGACAGCCAAGTCAGTCCTTCCGGGCTGGTTGGTAAACAACCCCCGGAAGGGGTGTAGGGTGGCCCACAGCTGGGACCGTTGGTCCTCCAAGAGCTGGTGGCCAACCTCCACATCCTCAAGGGATCCGCCTGCCCTAACCTGGGCTAGCATATCCAAGAGGGTTTCCGCTTCTCCCTCCTCGGGCAGGTTGCACACGGGGAGCGCACATGCCTCCCGCTCATGATGTGCCTTCATCATGTTCACATGGAAGGGCTTCCGCCTTCCACGGGCAGGGTCCAGGGTGACCAGGTACGTTACAGGGTTGAGCTGCTGGTACACGAGGTATGGGCCTTCCCAGGCTGCCTGAAGCTTGTCCTGTGGTACGGGGACCAGTACCCACACCTTTTGACCCACTTGGTAGGTCCTCTCACAAGCGTTCTGGTCGTACCAACGCTTCTGATCGGCCTGGGCTTGAGCCATATTGTCGTGTACCAGTTGCGTCAAGGCCTGCATTTTGTCCCGGAAGCGCATGACATACTCGATAACCGACACTCCAGGGGTGGCCAAATCCCCTTCCCAAGCCTCTTTCACCAGAGCCAGGGGGCCCCGCACACGTCGCCCGTACAGGAGCTCAAACGGTGAGAATCCTGTTGAGGCCTGTGGAACCTCCCGGTAAGCAAATAACAGGTGTGGGAGATACCGCTCCCAGTCACGCCCATGGGAGTCGACCAACATCTTAAGCATCTGCTTCAAGGTGCCATTGAACCGCTCGCACAGGCCATTAGTCTGTGGATGGTACGGGCTGGCCACCAGATGTCGCACCTGGACTTGCTTACAGAGGGTCTCCATCAGCTGGGACATGAATTGGGTCCCCCGGTCAGTGAGCATTTCCTGGGGAAAACCCACTCGGGAGAAAATCTCCAGCAATGCGGTGGCCACCTTGTCAGCCCGAATGGACGACAAGGCCACTGCTTCTGGGTACCGGGTGGCATAGTCCACTACCGTCAGTATGAAGCGTTTCCCGGAGCTGCTGGGGATGGCCAGCGGGCCGACCAGATCCACAGCCACCCTCCTGAAAGGCTCATCGATGATTGGCAGAGATACTAGTGGGGCTTTGGGGTGTGGCCCCGCCTTCCCCACTCTCTGACAGGTTTCACACGAACGGCAGTAGGCAGCCACATCGGCCCCCATTTTTGGCCAGTAGAAATGCTGGTTTAACCTGGCCTTGGTCTTAGCGATCCCTAGGTGTCCGGCCATCGGAATCTCATGTGCGATCCGCAACAACTCCGTCCGGAACGGATAGGGTACCACCAACTGTCGGTCCCTGGGCCACGCCTCCGGTGAACCCTGCTGGACCGTGGCCCGGTACAGCCGTCCTTGGTCCCAGACCACTCGCTCCGGGTCCGAGTCCGAGGGAGGCTGTGCCGCCTGCTCCTTTAGAGCTTTCAGGCTGTCGTCAGCTTCTAACGCTGCCTGAAACCCCTGACCAGATGTGGCCAGAATCGACGAGACTGTCACATCTTCGGTCAGTACCCCGGGACCTGTGTCCTGGCCTCCACCTGACTCGGCTGCCACTTGGTCAGAAGGGGAAGAGCTATCGGACCTCCGGGAGGCCCCTTGGCTTCCAGCACTCCCACTGCGGGTGACAGCGGCCACAGCCGCTGCGACCGTGGGTCGTGCCTGCTCCTCCTCCGTTCCTGACCAAGTCGCCGGTTCAGGCAGACCTACCTGGCTTCCTGACACCCCGGTTGTGGGGGAACCCTGCACCGAGATCTTACCTGGGAGCACTTCCGCTCCTGGACCGGCCCCAATCTCACCTGCCTGTTCCCCTCCTGCAGCAACAGAACCCCGGTGTGAAATCTCTGGGGACCCCACATTTGCTGTGGTAGCCCCCACCCCACACACTGGTCCTCCCCCTGCAGCACCCTGCTCTCTGCTTATCCCTGCAGAGGGCAACAGATCCCAGCTCACAGGCTGGTTACTTGTAGAGGCATTGTCACACCTTTCTCTGACCCCCTCCCCTGTCACAGCTGCAGCTGTGTGTGTGTCTATGGTGTCTGTGCAAGCAGAAATATCAGAGTTCACTCCCTCCTCCCTTACATCATTCATAGATAACACATTAACATTGTTAGGAGTCATGTCAGTACGGGCTGAAGGTTCAGCCCTTGGTTGGGGCCCAAACTGGGAGGTTATCTGCCCCAAATCTGTCCCAAGTAGCACGTTTGCAGGGATCCGATCAGTTACCCCCACCTCCCTCACCCCCCGCCCTGCGCCCCAGTCCACATAAATGTCAGCAACAGGCAGCGCCGGGTCAATGCCTCCAATCCCGGAGACAGCGAGGGTTTTTCCAGGGATCAAGTCTTGGGGGGACACCATCTCAGGCCGCACCAGAGTCACTTCCGAGGCGCTGTCTCGCAGTCCTATGGTCACAGACTGGCCGACGGTGACAGGTTGGAAGCTGTCCAGGGACCTACCACCACCCCCACCCACACAATACACCTTGGGCGGCCCTTGGGACGGGGACGGAGCCGGGGCCTTGGGACGCTGAGGGCACATGGCCTTGAAGTGTCCAGGTAGGTTGCACTGGTGGCACCGTCTTGGTTCTGCCACGGGCCTGGAGAGGGGAGTTGAGGGGGACACCCCCTGCAGTCTAGGGGCAGGTGGGGCAGTCGCAGAGTTCATCTTACCCCCTCTCCAGGTGCTGCTGGTGGCTGCTCTCCTGGCTTCAGGAGCCCGGTTGTTGGTGTAGTCATCGGCAAGGGCAGCTGTAGCCGTGGACCCCTTTGGCTTCTGGTCTCGGATGAACTGGCGGAGATCCTCAGGGCAGTTCCACAAGAGTTGCTCCGTGATGAACAAGTCCAGGATCTCCGGTCCGGTGGAAAGCTGCAGGCCTTGGGTCCAGTGGTCGGCAGCTCGGGCAAGTGCCCGCCTGTGGTCAGCCCAGGAGTCCTTTGGTCCCTTCTGTAGGCTCCGGAACTTCTTGCGGTAGGACTCCGGGGTGAGGTTGTACTGTTGGATCAGGGCCCGCTTGATGGTGTCGTAGCCCTGATCTGCCTCAGCAGGCAAGTCCCCAAGGATATCCAGGGCCTTACCCCTTAAACGGGGGGTCAGGTATTTGGCCCACTGGTCCTTGTTCAGATGATGCTGCAAGCAAGTCCGTTCAAAAGCAGTCAAGAAAGAGTCCAAGTCTCCATCCTTCTCCAGCACTGGGAAGTCCTCAACACGGACCTTTGGAAGTTTGGTGTCTTGAAGGTCACGTGTGGCTGATGAGGGCCGGAGCTGAGCTAGCTGCAGCTGGTAGTCACGCTCTGCCTGGCGCTCTTCACGCGCTGCCTGCCGCTCTGCCCTGCGCTCTGCCATGAGTATCTCGTAGGTATCCCGGTCTCCAGCCTGGAGAAGGGCCATAGCCATTTGAAGAAGGCTATCCGAGCCTCCCAGGCTCGGTGGAATGGCACGTGGTGATCTGCGGCCCGCTGCGGAGCCTGGTGCTTCACTGTCCATTGCAGAGCGGAGGGCTGGCATCTGGCTCGTTGAGGAACCTTGGGCGAGCTCCTCCTCATCTTGTCCAGCAGTCCCAGGTTGTGCGATGTCCTCTGCAGAGCTGTTCTCTGGCGTCGGGCTCCTGGAGGGCTCGTGGACAACCTCCTCATCGTCTCTGGCCTGAGCATCGGCCATTCCTTTGGCTTTGCTCCTGGTGCTATCAGCCATTGTTGCAGACTTTGGTCACTGACACAGAACTGACACCTGATGCCTCCACACACCTTACAGTATCTGCACTCTGACACTCTAGTGTTGAGCTAGTCTGAAGACCCCAGCAGCCACAGCTGCTGCAGGCAGTCTTTAGTGTCTGGGAGTATGGGTCTCACACTCACACACACTATTATCTCGATCCCACCGCTTGCCACCAATATGTCACAAACCACCGGGGGGTCACTCAGAAATCCCCCGCGCTGGCTACCAGTACGTCACAATCGGGGGGTAACAAGCAGGAGTCAACCCTCCTTTATACCTCCCGACCGACAGACAGAGCACGTGACGCGCTCTCTAGCGCCCCTCTTATAGTCAGGCCAATTATGGAATTGCCCGACAATAAGCAAGGAGGCCGCTATACTACTTATGCCGATTATTGAAGGGTCCCCGGTGAGAGTAAGGTATATATTCCCCCGACCTCCGCGGGCGGAATATATAATATCTTCCCGGATCTCACTGGCCTCCCCACAATAATCCTTGGCACAACTCGCTGCCACCAACCGATTTACGGTAACTATTAGCCGAACACACAGACGTGGGATTCAAGATCGAGATAACAGAACAGCCCAAGATTAATTATATAATTTAATCGCCTAAAGCCACACTAGAAACTACAATATATACAATAGGGAATCTACAGAATATACATATGTCAGAGTACAGTTACAATCAAAGCATGGGTTACAAACAGGCATACACAGTTCCAGCAGTTACCTTGTTGCGTCTGGCCACAGGGGGGCGCTGTAGACCAGGTTTCTAGGATTCTTCCTCACAGGTCTTTCCCAACCAGGCCCCCGAGCAGAAGAACGCTGGAAAATGGCCGAAGTAGGGTTATCAACCTGGGCAAATCCAGGTCTCCTCCTACCTTAGTGACCTCACAGGGAAGCACTGCCACTCCCCCTGCATGGATCAGAATTATCCAGAAAAGGGGATTTTGGCCATAACTTTGCCTGGGAGCGTCGTAGGCGGACGCCAATGCTCTCATTGTGACAGTTATGAATTTAGCTGCAGAACGAGGGGACTCATGACCTGTCTACGAGTTCCCATATGGCTGATATCACGTTTGGTGTGTTTCCCAATGTCCTACTTCCATAAAAAGGGTGTGCCAGCATCGTCCACATGCGGAGACACCATTGTTATGGTTGCCATATTTATCGGAGATATGGCTTGCGAGATATGAACCATTTTTTACTGGAGTCGTTCTGTCTGGCTATTTCCATAGCCTTGCTAACTAGCTAGCAGCTCCTACTACAGGGTGACGGCAGGGAGTCATCCTGTATCCATTGTCCTAAAGCCACCTAATTTCCATATCACAGGACATGGCCATGGATTTGTTGCTAAACCAGTTGTGTGAAGGGAAGGGGGTAGTGACACCAGGAGAGGGCTTCCTGACATGACTTGAATGTCATGATTTATCGTCATATCTCCGGATTTACCTCACAGTAAGCTTTTCTGTAGTCTGCCTGTTGATGTATTTTCCGTTTGAACTGTGCACAACATGAAGAGACGGAACACTGGCGGCTTGTCACAATGCCCCCCGATGACATCACAATAGCGCTGCTGCCTAGAAAACAAGCTGCGCAGAAGAAGTTGTTCTTTGGGTGGGAGGGTGGGCTAGTGGAAGGAGGGGGCAATCTCTTTTTTTCCCGGGTGGTAGGGGGATGACAGGAGAAGGGAAGCGGGTGGTGAGAAAGGTACAGAGGGCAGGGTTTGGGGGCTGGGAAGGAAAGGGAAAAGATTAGGGTTTGGGGATGATGAAAGGGCTTTCTACGGGTAAGGATGGCAAAGGGTGGCAGTGACGGAAAGTCAGGCAACCTGTCCTGTCCGTCTTTTTGTATCGTGAATTGGAAAGACTGCAAGGGGGAGGGGAGTTGCTTGCGCCCTAAAGGAGGAGTTATTCAGATTCATTGCAGTGGGCGGCGGCTGCAAAACGCACCATTCTTCTTGTTTTGGCTCTGCAAAGCAGCCTTTTCAAGGGTTGGCTTGGGTGACAAAATGTCTTGTGTAGGCGTGGGTTTGTCTCCCTCTCGCTCTCTCTCCCTAAGATGTGTCCGGCATAGGCCAGGGTGCCACTCGAGGCCCAAACCAATTCTGGTTATCGCTTCTCGGCCTTTTGGCTAAGATCAAGTGTAGTATCTGTTCTTATCAGTTTAATATCTGATACGTCCCCTATCTGGGGACCATATATTAAATGGATTTTTAGAACAGGGAGATGGAAAAAGAGCTTGCTCTGTCCACTCCACGCATTGACCTGGTATTGCAGTACCTCCAGGAACGGTGCACCCCTTCTTAACCCAGTTTCCAAAAGCAGAACTCAATTCACCTGATTCATATTAGCCCGATTTAATGAATTGGAAGAAAGCATACGTCTTCATATGCACCTCAATTTGGCCCATTCACTTTTCACACTTCCTCCTTTTGTTTTTTATCTTTCACACTTTTGACTTTCTTTATTCATCCAAATAGCAAACTCATCACCACTCAACCTGACCAACTCGGCTATGTCCCCGTGCTGCAGTTCTCTGTCTTATCTAGATCATTTGCAATTGAATGGAATAGATCCCTTTTGGACAAAGTGGATTCACCTGCTGCTGCAGTGACCACAGGTGTGATAACATCTAGAATTGGCATCTGGTGCGATCTCTCCGCTTCCACTCCAAAGAAAGTTACCTGTTTATTCCTATCATGCATTGGTTTTTGGGGTTTTCTTTGAGTAATGATGATCTCTTTAGTAGTCTGTTGGCGCCCTCTCCTGGAGGAATAGTTTGCTTGCTCTTGGACATTCTAAAAGAGAGGTCATGATAGACATTGAGCTTCTGAGCTCAATTGGGGACAGTCATGGGTGATGAATGTTTGCAACCTACTGCGAAGCCTCATACCGCAATATAAGGAACGTCAAATACTAAGAAAGGGCGGCCTATGAAAGAATTACTACTTTCAATAAGTACACTTAAACGGCTAATTGGGAATAGAAAAACTGTAAAAAGCCCTCTGAGAAAGCCCCCCTCTAACCTTTGATAGTAAGCTTTTCTGTAGTCTGCCTGTTGATGTATTTTCCGTTTGAACTGTGCACAACATGAAGAGACGGAACACTGGCGGCTTGTCACAATGCCCCCCGATGACATCACAATAGCGCTGCTGCCTAGAAAACAAGCTGCGCAGAAGAAGTTGTTCTTTGGGTGGGAGGGTGGGCTAGTGGAAGGAGGGGGCAATCTCTTTTTTTCCCGGGTGGTAGGGGGATGACAGGAGAAGGGAAGCGGGTGGTGAGAAAGGTACAGAGGGCAGGGTTTGGGGGCTGGGAAGGAAAGGGAAAAGATTAGGGTTTGGGGATGATGAAAGGGCTTTCTACGGGTAAGGATGGCAAAGGGTGGCAGTGACGGAAAGTCAGGCAACCTGTCCTGTCCGTCTTTTTGTATCGTGAATTGGAAAGACTGCAAGGGGGAGGGGAGTTGCTTGCGCCCTAAAGGAGGAGTTATTCAGATTCATTGCAGTGGGCGGCGGCTGCAAAACGCACCATTCTTCTTGTTTTGGCTCTGCAAAGCAGCCTTTTCAAGGGTTGGCTTGGGTGACAAAATGTCTTGTGTAGGCGTGGGTTTGTCTCCCTCTCGCTCTCTCTCCCTAAGATGTGTCCGGCATAGGCCAGGGTGCCACTCGAGGCCCAAACCAATTCTGGTTATCGCTTCTCGGCCTTTTGGCTAAGATCAAGTGTAGTATCTGTTCTTATCAGTTTAATATCTGATACGTCCCCTATCTGGGGACCATATATTAAATGGATTTTTAGAACAGGGAGATGGAAAAAGAGCTTGCTCTGTCCACTCCACGCATTGACCTGGTATTGCAGTACCTCCAGGAACGGTGCACCCCTTCTTAACCCAGTTTCCAAAAGCAGAACTCAATTCACCTGATTCATATTAGCCCGATTTAATGAATTGGAAGAAAGCATACGTCTTCATATGCACCTCAATTTGGCCCATTCACTTTTCACACTTCCTCCTTTTGTTTTTTATCTTTCACACTTTTGACTTTCTTTATTCATCCAAATAGCAAACTCATCACCACTCAACCTGACCAACTCGGCTATGTCCCCGTGCTGCAGTTCTCTGTCTTATCTAGATCATTTGCAATTGAATGGAATAGATCCCTTTTGGACAAAGTGGATTCACCTGCTGCTGCAGTGACCACAGGTGTGATAACATCTAGAATTGGCATCTGGTGCGATCTCTCCGCTTCCACTCCAAAGAAAGTTACCTGTTTATTCCTATCATGCATTGGTTTTTGGGGTTTTCTTTGAGTAATGATGATCTCTTTAGTAGTCTGTTGGCGCCCTCTCCTGGAGGAATAGTTTGCTTGCTCTTGGACATTCTAAAAGAGAGGTCATGATAGACATTGAGCTTCTGAGCTCAATTGGGGACAGTCATGGGTGATGAATGTTTGCAACCTACTGCGAAGCCTCATACCGCAATATAAGGAACGTCAAATACTAAGAAAGGGCGGCCTATGAAAGAATTACTACTTTCAATAAGTACACTTAAACGGCTAATTGGGAATAGAAAAACTGTAAAAAGCCCTCTGAGAAAGCCCCCCTCTAACCTTTGATAGTAAGCTTTTCTGTAGTCTGCCTGTTGATGTATTTTCCGTTTGAACTGTGCACAACATGAAGAGACGGAACACTGGCGGCTTGTCACAATGCCCCCCGATGACATCACAATAGCGCTGCTGCCTAGAAAACAAGCTGCGCAGAAGAAGTTGTTCTTTGGGTGGGAGGGTGGGCTAGTGGAAGGAGGGGGCAATCTCTTTTTTTCCCGGGTGGTAGGGGGATGACAGGAGAAGGGAAGCGGGTGGTGAGAAAGGTACAGAGGGCAGGGTTTGGGGGCTGGGAAGGAAAGGGAAAAGATTAGGGTTTGGGGATGATGAAAGGGCTTTCTACGGGTAAGGATGGCAAAGGGTGGCAGTGACGGAAAGTCAGGCAACCTGTCCTGTCCGTCTTTTTGTATCGTGAATTGGAAAGACTGCAAGGGGGAGGGGAGTTGCTTGCGCCCTAAAGGAGGAGTTATTCAGATTCATTGCAGTGGGCGGCGGCTGCAAAACGCACCATTCTTCTTGTTTTGGCTCTGCAAAGCAGCCTTTTCAAGGGTTGGCTTGGGTGACAAAATGTCTTGTGTAGGCGTGGGTTTGTCTCCCTCTCGCTCTCTCTCCCTAAGATGTGTCCGGCATAGGCCAGGGTGCCACTCGAGGCCCAAACCAATTCTGGTTATCGCTTCTCGGCCTTTTGGCTAAGATCAAGTGTAGTATCTGTTCTTATCAGTTTAATATCTGATACGTCCCCTATCTGGGGACCATATATTAAATGGATTTTTAGAACAGGGAGATGGAAAAAGAGCTTGCTCTGTCCACTCCACGCATTGACCTGGTATTGCAGTACCTCCAGGAACGGTGCACCCCTTCTTAACCCAGTTTCCAAAAGCAGAACTCAATTCACCTGATTCATATTAGCCCGATTTAATGAATTGGAAGAAAGCATACGTCTTCATATGCACCTCAATTTGGCCCATTCACTTTTCACACTTCCTCCTTTTGTTTTTTATCTTTCACACTTTTGACTTTCTTTATTCATCCAAATAGCAAACTCATCACCACTCAACCTGACCAACTCGGCTATGTCCCCGTGCTGCAGTTCTCTGTCTTATCTAGATCATTTGCAATTGAATGGAATAGATCCCTTTTGGACAAAGTGGATTCACCTGCTGCTGCAGTGACCACAGGTGTGATAACATCTAGAATTGGCATCTGGTGCGATCTCTCCGCTTCCACTCCAAAGAAAGTTACCTGTTTATTCCTATCATGCATTGGTTTTTGGGGTTTTCTTTGAGTAATGATGATCTCTTTAGTAGTCTGTTGGCGCCCTCTCCTGGAGGAATAGTTTGCTTGCTCTTGGACATTCTAAAAGAGAGGTCATGATAGACATTGAGCTTCTGAGCTCAATTGGGGACAGTCATGGGTGATGAATGTTTGCAACCTACTGCGAAGCCTCATACCGCAATATAAGGAACGTCAAATACTAAGAAAGGGCGGCCTATGAAAGAATTACTACTTTCAATAAGTACACTTAAACGGCTAATTGGGAATAGAAAAACTGTAAAAAGCCCTCTGAGAAAGCCCCCCTCTAACCTTTGATAGTAAGCTTTTCTGTAGTCTGCCTGTTGATGTATTTTCCGTTTGAACTGTGCACAACATGAAGAGACGGAACACTGGCGGCTTGTCACAATGCCCCCCGATGACATCACAATAGCGCTGCTGCCTAGAAAACAAGCTGCGCAGAAGAAGTTGTTCTTTGGGTGGGAGGGTGGGCTAGTGGAAGGAGGGGGCAATCTCTTTTTTTCCCGGGTGGTAGGGGGATGACAGGAGAAGGGAAGCGGGTGGTGAGAAAGGTACAGAGGGCAGGGTTTGGGGGCTGGGAAGGAAAGGGAAAAGATTAGGGTTTGGGGATGATGAAAGGGCTTTCTACGGGTAAGGATGGCAAAGGGTGGCAGTGACGGAAAGTCAGGCAACCTGTCCTGTCCGTCTTTTTGTATCGTGAATTGGAAAGACTGCAAGGGGGAGGGGAGTTGCTTGCGCCCTAAAGGAGGAGTTATTCAGATTCATTGCAGTGGGCGGCGGCTGCAAAACGCACCATTCTTCTTGTTTTGGCTCTGCAAAGCAGCCTTTTCAAGGGTTGGCTTGGGTGACAAAATGTCTTGTGTAGGCGTGGGTTTGTCTCCCTCTCGCTCTCTCTCCCTAAGATGTGTCCGGCATAGGCCAGGGTGCCACTCGAGGCCCAAACCAATTCTGGTTATCGCTTCTCGGCCTTTTGGCTAAGATCAAGTGTAGTATCTGTTCTTATCAGAACAAACTGAGCTAGCTACACTTGACGAGATACGATCAGGGAGACGAGCTCCAAAGCCCAGCCGAGACCGGAAGAGGGAGATCGGACGGAAGAAGAGCTTGGCAGAAAGAAGCAAGAAGACGAAGGCTCGGAGAAGACTTGGGGAGACCAGAGGAACTTCGAGGAGGAACACAGCGGGAGAAGACACCCGGAGAAGAATCCAAGATCCAGCTCCGGGAACTCAAGCAGGAACCAGCCATGGCAAGCAAGCCAGAGAAGGCAGCCAAGAAGGCTCAGGACCCAGGGACCTCCAGGAAGGCTCATCCAGAGGCTTCTTCGGCCCAAGAGGCCCCTACCTCCGACGCCAGCCAGCCGGAGGGAGCCCGGACGCCGCCTGAAAAGGCTCCAACCCTGGAGCCTTGGATGCGGCAGACGGTCGCCCTGAAGCTAAAGGCGGTGGATGGTAGGTTGCCGGACATGTCCAGCGACGTGTTCTGCAAGAAGATGATTCTGGATCAGGGCTTCTCCAGGGCGGAAACCCTGAGTGTCCAGACCTTCATGACTGGCATTTTTCTGGTAACCTTTGCCACGGTGAATGCCTGCAGGAGATACTGGGAGGCGATGAACGCAGCGATGCCGGACTCCCCTTTTCATTCTTTTTTAGGATCCTGTCCTATACAGAGGGATGAGAAGAGGATCACGGTCTCCATGCGGAACCCGCACACCCCAGGAAGAGACATCTCCACGTTCCTGGGACGTCTCTGCACAGTGGTGAGGGAGCCATCCCACATCCTTAACGGCAACGGATTCTGGACGGGTAAGTGGTCAGTAACCGTTCGACTCTACAGGGAACCAGCATCCGAGGATGGTCTCCAGCACCTGCCCCCGACATTCTCTCTGGGAAACTCCTTTGGTCTCATCTACTACCCGGACATGCCACACAACTGCAGGAAATGTGGCGGGAAAGGGCATTCGATGAAGACCTGCAAGGAGGACGCCTGCAGGGTTTGCCGGGTGACAGGACACAGCTCCAAGGACTGCCCAAAGAAGAAGACTTGCAACCTATGTGGACAGGCGGACCACCTTTACAAGGACTGCCCACAGCGGGAGAAATCCTGGGCAAGGGTTGCCGCGGCGACCCAGTATCGGGTAGTCACAGCTTCGTCGACCAAGGCAGCTACGACCAAGGCCACAGAGGCCAAGGACAAGGCGGCCAAGAACCCGGCGACCGTGGCTCCAGCCGATGCCCCAGCAGCCACGGAGTCCAGGGAAAAGAAGGGTAAGAAAACTGTTGCCCCCTCCCTGGTCCCCCCCCCTGTCACCCCTGTCCAAACCCCTCCCCCCCCGGCCAACCCTACTGAGGATTCCACTACCTCCACCTCATTTCCCTACTCCTCAGTTGGTCTCCTCACCCCCCCCCCAAAGCCCACTCTCCCTCCCCAGACCATGAGAGCAGAGGGCCTCAGCACTCTTGCACTTTTCACCGAGGAGGATTTTCCAGCTCTTGTCTCCTCAGGTACAGGCCAAAGGAAAAGGAAGGTGGAAGATAGTCCTGTCGCAGAACCTTCCAAGCTGTTCATTGTGGACCCCAATCCACCCCAGGAAGAGGAGGATGGCCTCCTCCCAGAACCGGACGTGTTGGAGCAGATGGTGGAGTCCCTTGTGGCCGAAGAAGAAATGGAGGAGTCGGAAGCCACTGAGGCACCATCCCTGCTCGAGCAGCTAGAAGAAGAGGGTCTGCTGGAGATACCCTTACCAGCAGGTGCCAAAGAGGAAGAACCGCCCGACCGGAGTGGTAACTAAGGCACACCGCCTGCTCTAACTTTCTCTTTCCTCCAATGACTGCTAACATTAACATCTTTTCCATTAATGTTAGGAGCATCAGAGACAAGTTCCGACGTCAGACAATTTTTGCGTTCCTTAACACTCAGTCTAGTGATGTATTTTTCCTGCAGGAATGCTCCCTTCCCTCCTCTAGGTCCTTCAACCATCTGGCCAGGGAGTGGACCCATGGCCCATCCTACTGGTCTGGCGGGGGCGACTGTAGGTCCGCGGGGGTCGCCGTGCTGATCAGGGGAAGCGCCTTCACATTGGACTCTGTTCAGGAAATCGTCTGCGGCAGGTTACTGCTCGTGGATGGCACCTGGGCGGGAGAACCTGTCAGGTTCATCAATGTGTATGCTTCTCCTGTGAAGAGCGATCGACTGGAGCTCCTCCAAGCCCTGCGCCCTCAGCTCGCTACCGCCAGGACGGTAGTGATGGCCGGGGATTTCAACTGCCCAATTGAGGAGGATGGACGCAGTTCTGGAACGGCTGCCAAGTTGGACGTCACATCCAAACTGCTCATTGAGATGGTGACCGAAGCCTCTCTTGTGGACGTTGTTGGCTCCATCGGACACGGATCCGTGAACTATTCATGGTGCCGATCCGATGGCTCGCTGCGTTCCAGGATTGACTTTGTGTTTACCTCTCGGGCGGTTGGGCGGAGTGGGCACTCGATGGTCCCCTGCTTCTTCTCTGACCACAGAGCCATTCACTTTCAAGGTGTGCTGGGCCATGGCTTCCCCATTGGCCCGGGCTCCTGGAAGCTGAACTGCTCTCTGCTGGAAAAGGGTGAGATTCTGGAGGAGCTTAGAGCTGCCTACTCCACGTGGCGGGCCTACAAGGCGGGCTTCCAGTCTGTTTCTGACTGGTGGGAATACGTTAAACTCGAGTTCCGTTTCTTCTTTCAGGCAAAGAGTCAACAACAGGCGTGTCTGAAGAGGAGGGACTTCAGGAGACTCCAGCGTGAGCTGCGTTCCCTGCAGGACCTTCTTCGATGCGGCTGGGACGTGAGAGAGGAGCTGGAGGAGACTAAGAGGAGCCTGAAAAGGCACTTCGAGGAGGAGTCCGAGCGAATTGTCTTCCGTTCCAAAGTGGAGAACCTGGAGAAGGGTGAGAAATGTAACTCGTTCTTTTTCAGGAAACTCCACGCCGGTCACACGCCCATGAATGAACTACGAGACGAGAGTGGAAGCATACGACGCGGGAAAGAGAATGTGATGAAGGTCGTCAGCGACTTCTACAGCGAACTCTACGCCCGCAAGACTACTGACCCCGAGGCCGCCGATAAGTTCCTGTCAGGTATCACTAACCATCTTGACCCTGCAGACGCGGCGGCCATGGACGTTCCTCTGACGGTGGACGAGCTGCTCTCGGCCGCCAAATCCTTTAGTTCTGGCAGGACACCGGGCAGTGACGGCCTCCCAGCAGAGCTCTATGTAGCGCTGGGAGACCTAATCTGTCCGGACCTGTTAGGGCTGTATGAGGAGATGGTGGTGGAGGGCAGAATGCCTCCATCTCTGAGGGAAGGAATGGTCACGATCCTGTACAAGCGTAAAGGAGAGAGGTGCGACCTGAAGAATTGGCGTCCCATCACCCTTCTGAATGTCGACTACAAGATCCTGGCCAAGACGATGGCAACGAGACTGAAGACGGTTATCGGACGGATCATCCACCCGGATCAGACTTGCGGCATCCCCGGACGTCGCATCGCAGACAGCCTGGCTCTCATGCGGGACACGGTCGAGTACATCAAAGCCCGCCGGGTGCACGCAGCCCTGATCTCGTTGGATCAGGAAAAGGCCTTCGACCGTGTTTCCCATGAGTTCCTGGGCAAAGCTCTGCACAGGTTAGGTTTGGGTAACATGTTTTGTTTGTATGTCCAACTAATGTATTTTGATATTCACAGCTCGGTGTTGGTAAACGGCTGGAAGACTGACCCCTTCCCGGTCCTCTCAGGGGTCAGACAAGGCTGTCCTCTGTCACCTCTTCTTTTTGTTTGTGTTATAGAACTCTTTGCAGAGGCTATCCGGCGGAATGGAGAGATCAGAGGGATCACCGCACCAGGACCAGAACGCTTCGAGGTCAAGTGCTCGCTCTACATGGACGACGTGACCGTCTTCTGCGCGGACCGGCGCTCAGTCGACACCCTCGTCCAGACCTGTGAGACCTTCGGACGGGCTTCGGGAGCCAAAGTCAACTGCGGGAAGTCGGAAGCCATGCTCTTCGGGGACTGGCAGCCGGCCTCTTCCGCCCCCTTCCCTTTCAGCATCCAGCCGGATTTCATCAAGGTTCTTGGAGTCTGGTTCGGGAAGGAAGGAGCAGCCCTCAAGTCC
This sequence comes from Anomaloglossus baeobatrachus, assembly GCF_048569485.1. Lineage (NCBI taxonomy): Eukaryota > Metazoa > Chordata > Amphibia > Anura > Aromobatidae > Anomaloglossus > Anomaloglossus baeobatrachus. The sequence goes on from NW_027442219.1 coordinate 24,147, forward strand.
TGGGAGGAACGCTTGACCAAGATCACCCAACGGATCGGTCTGTGGAGCCTCAGACGCCTCACCTGTGAGGGCAAAGCACTGGTCCTGCGTAACGAGGTACTGCCCGTGCTGCAGTACACGGCCCAGGCCTGGCCCCCCCTTGCCACCGTGTGCAGGGCCATTACCAGGACGGTGTTTCGTTTTGTCTGGGGATCCAAGATGGACAGAGTAAAGCGGAGCATCATGTACAAGGATCCTCGCAAGGGTGGGAAGGGCGTACCCGATATCCCCACCCTCCTGCGATCCTCCTTCGTATGTGACTGCGTTCGCCGAACTCTGCGAGTCAAGAGAGGTTCCGCGGGTGGGTCCATGTCTCGCTTCTTCCTGCTCCCCCTTTGGAGACGGTTAGGCTGGGACAAGTGGGACAGCTCCTTCCCCTACAACTGGACGGCGCCATGGTTCTACGGAGACGTGGTTCGGTTTGTGAGGGAACACCAACTGGAGGGACTCAAGCCTGATTTGTGGAAGCCAAAGACTATCCACAAACTCATCAGAGCCAAGGACGAAATGGAGAACATTCCAGGACTTCATCACGACACACTGGAGACTGTTTGGACAAACGTGTCATCGGCTGGATTGACCAACGGGCACAAGGACTTGTCATGGATGGCGATACAGGGCGGACTGCCCGTCCGGTCATTCATGCACGCCCGGAACCTGTGCAAAACCCGGTACTGCCCAAGGTGCCCCTTCATGGAGGAAACATCGCTGCACGCCTTTTGGGACTGCCGTTTCGCACAGCGCCTGTTGGTTGCCCTGGAGGATGACCTGAGGAACTCCGTCCCCAGAGGGAGCCTATCGTACCATTCCGTACTTTATGGACTCTTCCCTGGGACTCACACCGTTGGAGCCATCCAGGAGGCTTGGCGCCTTATGAACTGCTTTAAGGACGCTATTTGGGTCGCCAGGAACCGGCTCATCTTGAAGAGGGAGAGGATGTCTATCCAGGATTGCCGCAGGCTGATCCACAGCCTGCTCAGAGACTATTCCATCATGGACAGTCCGGACGACAGCGCCGAGGAGGAGGTTTAGACCTCTTCCATGCCCCCTCCCTCCTTTTCCCGTTATGTGCGTCTTTCAATAAAGCTTCGGGCCTGTGATTTCCCCACCCTATCCCCCTTTTCCCCTACCCCCATCCCCCAATCGCCGGTTCGTCGTTATTTATTGTCTAACTTTTTCTTTCAGCTTGAGTGTTATGGATAAGCATAGGAGCGTGATGTATAGTTTAGTGCGTCGTACTCTATGGCTATGTAAGAAGGATTGTATATTTCTGTGTGTACGGGGCTGCGGCACTGTACACGGTTTGTTACCTTTTTGTGAGTAGTGCATGATAATAAAGATGCTGTTAAATCAAAAAATCTGTTCTTATCAGTTTAATATCTGATACGTCCCCTATCTGGGGACCATATATTAAATGGATTTTTAGAACAGGGAGATGGAAAAAGAGCTTGCTCTGTCCACTCCACGCATTGACCTGGTATTGCAGTACCTCCAGGAACGGTGCACCCCTTCTTAACCCAGTTTCCAAAAGCAGAACTCAATTCACCTGATTCATATTAGCCCGATTTAATGAATTGGAAGAAAGCATACGTCTTCATATGCACCTCAATTTGGCCCATTCACTTTTCACACTTCCTCCTTTTGTTTTTTATCTTTCACACTTTTGACTTTCTTTATTCATCCAAATAGCAAACTCATCACCACTCAACCTGACCAACTCGGCTATGTCCCCGTGCTGCAGTTCTCTGTCTTATCTAGATCATTTGCAATTGAATGGAATAGATCCCTTTTGGACAAAGTGGATTCACCTGCTGCTGCAGTGACCACAGGTGTGATAACATCTAGAATTGGCATCTGGTGCGATCTCTCCGCTTCCACTCCAAAGAAAGTTACCTGTTTATTCCTATCATGCATTGGTTTTTGGGGTTTTCTTTGAGTAATGATGATCTCTTTAGTAGTCTGTTGGCGCCCTCTCCTGGAGGAATAGTTTGCTTGCTCTTGGACATTCTAAAAGAGAGGTCATGATAGACATTGAGCTTCTGAGCTCAATTGGGGACAGTCATGGGTGATGAATGTTTGCAACCTACTGCGAAGCCTCATACCGCAATATAAGGAACGTCAAATACTAAGAAAGGGCGGCCTATGAAAGAATTACTACTTTCAATAAGTACACTTAAACGGCTAATTGGGAATAGAAAAACTGTAAAAAGCCCTCTGAGAAAGCCCCCCTCTAACCTTTGATAGTAAGCTTTTCTGTAGTCTGCCTGTTGATGTATTTTCCGTTTGAACTGTGCACAACATGAAGAGACGGAACACTGGCGGCTTGTCACAATGCCCCCCGATGACATCACAATAGCGCTGCTGCCTAGAAAACAAGCTGCGCAGAAGAAGTTGTTCTTTGGGTGGGAGGGTGGGCTAGTGGAAGGAGGGGGCAATCTCTTTTTTTCCCGGGTGGTAGGGGGATGACAGGAGAAGGGAAGCGGGTGGTGAGAAAGGTACAGAGGGCAGGGTTTGGGGGCTGGGAAGGAAAGGGAAAAGATTAGGGTTTGGGGATGATGAAAGGGCTTTCTACGGGTAAGGATGGCAAAGGGTGGCAGTGACGGAAAGTCAGGCAACCTGTCCTGTCCGTCTTTTTGTATCGTGAATTGGAAAGACTGCAAGGGGGAGGGGAGTTGCTTGCGCCCTAAAGGAGGAGTTATTCAGATTCATTGCAGTGGGCGGCGGCTGCAAAACGCACCATTCTTCTTGTTTTGGCTCTGCAAAGCAGCCTTTTCAAGGGTTGGCTTGGGTGACAAAATGTCTTGTGTAGGCGTGGGTTTGTCTCCCTCTCGCTCTCTCTCCCTAAGATGTGTCCGGCATAGGCCAGGGTGCCACTCGAGGCCCAAACCAATTCTGGTTATCGCTTCTCGGCCTTTTGGCTAAGATCAAGTGTAGTATCTGTTCTTATCAGTTTAATATCTGATACGTCCCCTATCTGGGGACCATATATTAAATGGATTTTTAGAACAGGGAGATGGAAAAAGAGCTTGCTCTGTCCACTCCACGCATTGACCTGGTATTGCAGTACCTCCAGGAACGGTGCACCCCTTCTTAACCCAGTTTCCAAAAGCAGAACTCAATTCACCTGATTCATATTAGCCCGATTTAATGAATTGGAAGAAAGCATACGTCTTCATATGCACCTCAATTTGGCCCATTCACTTTTCACACTTCCTCCTTTTGTTTTTTATCTTTCACACTTTTGACTTTCTTTATTCATCCAAATAGCAAACTCATCACCACTCAACCTGACCAACTCGGCTATGTCCCCGTGCTGCAGTTCTCTGTCTTATCTAGATCATTTGCAATTGAATGGAATAGATCCCTTTTGGACAAAGTGGATTCACCTGCTGCTGCAGTGACCACAGGTGTGATAACATCTAGAATTGGCATCTGGTGCGATCTCTCCGCTTCCACTCCAAAGAAAGTTACCTGTTTATTCCTATCATGCATTGGTTTTTGGGGTTTTCTTTGAGTAATGATGATCTCTTTAGTAGTCTGTTGGCGCCCTCTCCTGGAGGAATAGTTTGCTTGCTCTTGGACATTCTAAAAGAGAGGTCATGATAGACATTGAGCTTCTGAGCTCAATTGGGGACAGTCATGGGTGATGAATGTTTGCAACCTACTGCGAAGCCTCATACCGCAATATAAGGAACGTCAAATACTAAGAAAGGGCGGCCTATGAAAGAATTACTACTTTCAATAAGTACACTTAAACGGCTAATTGGGAATAGAAAAACTGTAAAAAGCCCTCTGAGAAAGCCCCCCTCTAACCTTTGATAGTAAGCTTTTCTGTAGTCTGCCTGTTGATGTATTTTCCGTTTGAACTGTGCACAACATGAAGAGACGGAACACTGGCGGCTTGTCACAATGCCCCCCGATGACATCACAATAGCGCTGCTGCCTAGAAAACAAGCTGCGCAGAAGAAGTTGTTCTTTGGGTGGGAGGGTGGGCTAGTGGAAGGAGGGGGCAATCTCTTTTTTTCCCGGGTGGTAGGGGGATGACAGGAGAAGGGAAGCGGGTGGTGAGAAAGGTACAGAGGGCAGGGTTTGGGGGCTGGGAAGGAAAGGGAAAAGATTAGGGTTTGGGGATGATGAAAGGGCTTTCTACGGGTAAGGATGGCAAAGGGTGGCAGTGACGGAAAGTCAGGCAACCTGTCCTGTCCGTCTTTTTGTATCGTGAATTGGAAAGACTGCAAGGGGGAGGGGAGTTGCTTGCGCCCTAAAGGAGGAGTTATTCAGATTCATTGCAGTGGGCGGCGGCTGCAAAACGCACCATTCTTCTTGTTTTGGCTCTGCAAAGCAGCCTTTTCAAGGGTTGGCTTGGGTGACAAAATGTCTTGTGTAGGCGTGGGTTTGTCTCCCTCTCGCTCTCTCTCCCTAAGATGTGTCCGGCATAGGCCAGGGTGCCACTCGAGGCCCAAACCAATTCTGGTTATCGCTTCTCGGCCTTTTGGCTAAGATCAAGTGTAGTATCTGTTCTTATCAGTTTAATATCTGATACGTCCCCTATCTGGGGACCATATATTAAATGGATTTTTAGAACAGGGAGATGGAAAAAGAGCTTGCTCTGTCCACTCCACGCATTGACCTGGTATTGCAGTACCTCCAGGAACGGTGCACCCCTTCTTAACCCAGTTTCCAAAAGCAGAACTCAATTCACCTGATTCATATTAGCCCGATTTAATGAATTGGAAGAAAGCATACGTCTTCATATGCACCTCAATTTGGCCCATTCACTTTTCACACTTCCTCCTTTTGTTTTTTATCTTTCACACTTTTGACTTTCTTTATTCATCCAAATAGCAAACTCATCACCACTCAACCTGACCAACTCGGCTATGTCCCCGTGCTGCAGTTCTCTGTCTTATCTAGATCATTTGCAATTGAATGGAATAGATCCCTTTTGGACAAAGTGGATTCACCTGCTGCTGCAGTGACCACAGGTGTGATAACATCTAGAATTGGCATCTGGTGCGATCTCTCCGCTTCCACTCCAAAGAAAGTTACCTGTTTATTCCTATCATGCATTGGTTTTTGGGGTTTTCTTTGAGTAATGATGATCTCTTTAGTAGTCTGTTGGCGCCCTCTCCTGGAGGAATAGTTTGCTTGCTCTTGGACATTCTAAAAGAGAGGTCATGATAGACATTGAGCTTCTGAGCTCAATTGGGGACAGTCATGGGTGATGAATGTTTGCAACCTACTGCGAAGCCTCATACCGCAATATAAGGAACGTCAAATACTAAGAAAGGGCGGCCTATGAAAGAATTACTACTTTCAATAAGTACACTTAAACGGCTAATTGGGAATAGAAAAACTGTAAAAAGCCCTCTGAGAAAGCCCCCCTCTAACCTTTGATAGTAAGCTTTTCTGTAGTCTGCCTGTTGATGTATTTTCCGTTTGAACTGTGCACAACATGAAGAGACGGAACACTGGCGGCTTGTCACAATGCCCCCCGATGACATCACAATAGCGCTGCTGCCTAGAAAACAAGCTGCGCAGAAGAAGTTGTTCTTTGGGTGGGAGGGTGGGCTAGTGGAAGGAGGGGGCAATCTCTTTTTTTCCCGGGTGGTAGGGGGATGACAGGAGAAGGGAAGCGGGTGGTGAGAAAGGTACAGAGGGCAGGGTTTGGGGGCTGGGAAGGAAAGGGAAAAGATTAGGGTTTGGGGATGATGAAAGGGCTTTCTACGGGTAAGGATGGCAAAGGGTGGCAGTGACGGAAAGTCAGGCAACCTGTCCTGTCCGTCTTTTTGTATCGTGAATTGGAAAGACTGCAAGGGGGAGGGGAGTTGCTTGCGCCCTAAAGGAGGAGTTATTCAGATTCATTGCAGTGGGCGGCGGCTGCAAAACGCACCATTCTTCTTGTTTTGGCTCTGCAAAGCAGCCTTTTCAAGGGTTGGCTTGGGTGACAAAATGTCTTGTGTAGGCGTGGGTTTGTCTCCCTCTCGCTCTCTCTCCCTAAGATGTGTCCGGCATAGGCCAGGGTGCCACTCGAGGCCCAAACCAATTCTGGTTATCGCTTCTCGGCCTTTTGGCTAAGATCAAGTGTAGTATCTGTTCTTATCAGTTTAATATCTGATACGTCCCCTATCTGGGGACCATATATTAAATGGATTTTTAGAACAGGGAGATGGAAAAAGAGCTTGCTCTGTCCACTCCACGCATTGACCTGGTATTGCAGTACCTCCAGGAACGGTGCACCCCTTCTTAACCCAGTTTCCAAAAGCAGAACTCAATTCACCTGATTCATATTAGCCCGATTTAATGAATTGGAAGAAAGCATACGTCTTCATATGCACCTCAATTTGGCCCATTCACTTTTCACACTTCCTCCTTTTGTTTTTTATCTTTCACACTTTTGACTTTCTTTATTCATCCAAATAGCAAACTCATCACCACTCAACCTGACCAACTCGGCTATGTCCCCGTGCTGCAGTTCTCTGTCTTATCTAGATCATTTGCAATTGAATGGAATAGATCCCTTTTGGACAAAGTGGATTCACCTGCTGCTGCAGTGACCACAGGTGTGATAACATCTAGAATTGGCATCTGGTGCGATCTCTCCGCTTCCACTCCAAAGAAAGTTACCTGTTTATTCCTATCATGCATTGGTTTTTGGGGTTTTCTTTGAGTAATGATGATCTCTTTAGTAGTCTGTTGGCGCCCTCTCCTGGAGGAATAGTTTGCTTGCTCTTGGACATTCTAAAAGAGAGGTCATGATAGACATTGAGCTTCTGAGCTCAATTGGGGACAGTCATGGGTGATGAATGTTTGCAACCTACTGCGAAGCCTCATACCGCAATATAAGGAACGTCAAATACTAAGAAAGGGCGGCCTATGAAAGAATTACTACTTTCAATAAGTACACTTAAACGGCTAATTGGGAATAGAAAAACTGTAAAAAGCCCTCTGAGAAAGCCCCCCTCTAACCTTTGATAGTAAGCTTTTCTGTAGTCTGCCTGTTGATGTATTTTCCGTTTGAACTGTGCACAACATGAAGAGACGGAACACTGGCGGCTTGTCACAATGCCCCCCGATGACATCACAATAGCGCTGCTGCCTAGAAAACAAGCTGCGCAGAAGAAGTTGTTCTTTGGGTGGGAGGGTGGGCTAGTGGAAGGAGGGGGCAATCTCTTTTTTTCCCGGGTGGTAGGGGGATGACAGGAGAAGGGAAGCGGGTGGTGAGAAAGGTACAGAGGGCAGGGTTTGGGGGCTGGGAAGGAAAGGGAAAAGATTAGGGTTTGGGGATGATGAAAGGGCTTTCTATGGGTAAGGATGGCAAAGGGTGGCAGTGACGGAAAGTCAGGCAACCTGTCCTGTCCGTCTTTTTGTATCGTGAATTGGAAAGACTGCAAGGGGGAGGGGAGTTGCTTGCGCCCTAAAGGAGGAGTTATTCAGATTCATTGCAGTGGGCGGCGGCTGCAAAACGCACCATTCTTCTTGTTTTGGCTCTGCAAAGCAGCCTTTTCAAGGGTTGGCTTGGGTGACAAAATGTCTTGTGTAGGCGTGGGTTTGTCTCCCTCTCGCTCTCTCTCCCTAAGATGTGTCCGGCATAGGCCAGGGTGCCACTCGAGGCCCAAACCAATTCTGGTTATCGCTTCTCGGCCTTTTGGCTAAGATCAAGTGTAGTATCTGTTCTTATCAGTTTAATATCTGATACGTCCCCTATCTGGGGACCATATATTAAATGGATTTTTAGAACAGGGAGATGGAAAAAGAGCTTGCTCTGTCCACTCCACGCATTGACCTGGTATTGCAGTACCTCCAGGAACGGTGCACCCCTTCTTAACCCAGTTTCCAAAAGCAGAACTCAATTCACCTGATTCATATTAGCCCGATTTAATGAATTGGAAGAAAGCATACGTCTTCATATGCACCTCAATTTGGCCCATTCACTTTTCACACTTCCTCCTTTTGTTTTTTATCTTTCACACTTTTGACTTTCTTTATTCATCCAAATAGCAAACTCATCACCACTCAACCTGACCAACTCGGCTATGTCCCCGTGCTGCAGTTCTCTGTCTTATCTAGATCATTTGCAATTGAATGGAATAGATCCCTTTTGGACAAAGTGGATTCACCTGCTGCTGCAGTGACCACAGGTGTGATAACATCTAGAATTGGCATCTGGTGCGATCTCTCCGCTTCCACTCCAAAGAAAGTTACCTGTTTATTCCTATCATGCATTGGTTTTTGGGGTTTTCTTTGAGTAATGATGATCTCTTTAGTAGTCTGTTGGCGCCCTCTCCTGGAGGAATAGTTTGCTTGCTCTTGGACATTCTAAAAGAGAGGTCATGATAGACATTGAGCTTCTGAGCTCAATTGGGGACAGTCATGGGTGATGAATGTTTGCAACCTACTGCGAAGCCTCATACCGCAATATAAGGAACGTCAAATACTAAGAAAGGGCGGCCTATGAAAGAATTACTACTTTCAATAAGTACACTTAAACGGCTAATTGGGAATAGAAAAACTGTAAAAAGCCCTCTGAGAAAGCCCCCCTCTAACCTTTGATAGTAAGCTTTTCTGTAGTCTGCCTGTTGATGTATTTTCCGTTTGAACTGTGCACAACATGAAGAGACGGAACACTGGCGGCTTGTCACAATGCCCCCCGATGACATCACAATAGCGCTGCTGCCTAGAAAACAAGCTGCGCAGAAGAAGTTGTTCTTTGGGTGGGAGGGTGGGCTAGTGGAAGGAGGGGGCAATCTCTTTTTTTCCCGGGTGGTAGGGGGATGACAGGAGAAGGGAAGCGGGTGGTGAGAAAGGTACAGAGGGCAGGGTTTGGGGGCTGGGAAGGAAAGGGAAAAGATTAGGGTTTGGGGATGATGAAAGGGCTTTCTACGGGTAAGGATGGCAAAGGGTGGCAGTGACGGAAAGTCAGGCAACCTGTCCTGTCCGTCTTTTTGTATCGTGAATTGGAAAGACTGCAAGGGGGAGGGGAGTTGCTTGCGCCCTAAAGGAGGAGTTATTCAGATTCATTGCAGTGGGCGGCGGCTGCAAAACGCACCATTCTTCTTGTTTTGGCTCTGCAAAGCAGCCTTTTCAAGGGTTGGCTTGGGTGACAAAATGTCTTGTGTAGGCGTGGGTTTGTCTCCCTCTCGCTCTCTCTCCCTAAGATGTGTCCGGCATAGGCCAGGGTGCCACTCGAGGCCCAAACCAATTCTGGTTATCGCTTCTCGGCCTTTTGGCTAAGATCAAGTGTAGTATCTGTTCTTATCAGTTTAATATCTGATACGTCCCCTATCTGGGGACCATATATTAAATGGATTTTTAGAACAGGGAGATGGAAAAAGAGCTTGCTCTGTCCACTCCACGCATTGACCTGGTATTGCAGTACCTCCAGGAACGGTGCACCCCTTCTTAACCCAGTTTCCAAAAGCAGAACTCAATTCACCTGATTCATATTAGCCCGATTTAATGAATTGGAAGAAAGCATACGTCTTCATATGCACCTCAATTTGGCCCATTCACTTTTCACACTTCCTCCTTTTGTTTTTTATCTTTCACACTTTTGACTTTCTTTATTCATCCAAATAGCAAACTCATCACCACTCAACCTGACCAACTCGGCTATGTCCCCGTGCTGCAGTTCTCTGTCTTATCTAGATCATTTGCAATTGAATGGAATAGATCCCTTTTGGACAAAGTGGATTCACCTGCTGCTGCAGTGACCACAGGTGTGATAACATCTAGAATTGGCATCTGGTGCGATCTCTCCGCTTCCACTCCAAAGAAAGTTACCTGTTTATTCCTATCATGCATTGGTTTTTGGGGTTTTCTTTGAGTAATGATGATCTCTTTAGTAGTCTGTTGGCGCCCTCTCCTGGAGGAATAGTTTGCTTGCTCTTGGACATTCTAAAAGAGAGGTCATGATAGACATTGAGCTTCTGAGCTCAATTGGGGACAGTCATGGGTGATGAATGTTTGCAACCTACTGCGAAGCCTCATACCGCAATATAAGGAACGTCAAATACTAAGAAAGGGCGGCCTATGAAAGAATTACTACTTTCAATAAGTACACTTAAACGGCTAATTGGGAATAGAAAAACTGTAAAAAGCCCTCTGAGAAAGCCCCCCTCTAACCTTTGATAGTAAGCTTTTCTGTAGTCTGCCTGTTGATGTATTTTCCGTTTGAACTGTGCACAACATGAAGAGACGGAACACTGGCGGCTTGTCACAATGCCCCCCGATGACATCACAATAGCGCTGCTGCCTAGAAAACAAGCTGCGCAGAAGAAGTTGTTCTTTGGGTGGGAGGGTGGGCTAGTGGAAGGAGGGGGCAATCTCTTTTTTTCCCGGGTGGTAGGGGGATGACAGGAGAAGGGAAGCGGGTGGTGAGAAAGGTACAGAGGGCAGGGTTTGGGGGCTGGGAAGGAAAGGGAAAAGATTAGGGTTTGGGGATGATGAAAGGGCTTTCTACGGGTAAGGATGGCAAAGGGTGGCAGTGACGGAAAGTCAGGCAACCTGTCCTGTCCGTCTTTTTGTATCGTGAATTGGAAAGACTGCAAGGGGGAGGGGAGTTGCTTGCGCCCTAAAGGAGGAGTTATTCAGATTCATTGCAGTGGGCGGCGGCTGCAAAACGCACCATTCTTCTTGTTTTGGCTCTGCAAAGCAGCCTTTTCAAGGGTTGGCTTGGGTGACAAAATGTCTTGTGTAGGCGTGGGTTTGTCTCCCTCTCGCTCTCTCTCCCTAAGATGTGTCCGGCATAGGCCAGGGTGCCACTCGAGGCCCAAACCAATTCTGGTTATCGCTTCTCGGCCTTTTGGCTAAGATCAAGTGTAGTATCTGTTCTTATCAGTTTAATATCTGATACGTCCCCTATCTGGGGACCATATATTAAATGGATTTTTAGAACAGGGAGATGGAAAAAGAGCTTGCTCTGTCCACTCCACGCATTGACCTGGTATTGCAGTACCTCCAGGAACGGTGCACCCCTTCTTAACCCAGTTTCCAAAAGCAGAACTCAATTCACCTGATTCATATTAGCCCGATTTAATGAATTGGAAGAAAGCATACGTCTTCATATGCACCTCAATTTGGCCCATTCACTTTTCACACTTCCTCCTTTTGTTTTTTATCTTTCACACTTTTGACTTTCTTTATTCATCCAAATAGCAAACTCATCACCACTCAACCTGACCAACTCGGCTATGTCCCCGTGCTGCAGTTCTCTGTCTTATCTAGATCATTTGCAATTGAATGGAATAGATCCCTTTTGGACAAAGTGGATTCACCTGCTGCTGCAGTGACCACAGGTGTGATAACATCTAGAATTGGCATCTGGTGCGATCTCTCCGCTTCCACTCCAAAGAAAGTTACCTGTTTATTCCTATCATGCATTGGTTTTTGGGGTTTTCTTTGAGTAATGATGATCTCTTTAGTAGTCTGTTGGCGCCCTCTCCTGGAGGAATAGTTTGCTTGCTCTTGGACATTCTAAAAGAGAGGTCATGATAGACATTGAGCTTCTGAGCTCAATTGGGGACAGTCATGGGTGATGAATGTTTGCAACCTACTGCGAAGCCTCATACCGCAATATAAGGAACGTCAAATACTAAGAAAGGGCGGCCTATGAAAGAATTACTACTTTCAATAAGTACACTTAAACGGCTAATTGGGAATAGAAAAACTGTAAAAAGCCCTCTGAGAAAGCCCCCCTCTAACCTTTGATAGTAAGCTTTTCTGTAGTCTGCCTGTTGATGTATTTTCCGTTTGAACTGTGCACAACATGAAGAGACGGAACACTGGCGGCTTGTCACAATGCCCCCCGATGACATCACAATAGCGCTGCTGCCTAGAAAACAAGCTGCGCAGAAGAAGTTGTTCTTTGGGTGGGAGGGTGGGCTAGTGGAAGGAGGGGGCAATCTCTTTTTTTCCCGGGTGGTAGGGGGATGACAGGAGAAGGGAAGCGGGTGGTGAGAAAGGTACAGAGGGCAGGGTTTGGGGGCTGGGAAGGAAAGGGAAAAGATTAGGGTTTGGGGATGATGAAAGGGCTTTCTACGGGTAAGGATGGCAAAGGGTGGCAGTGACGGAAAGTCAGGCAACCTGTCCTGTCCGTCTTTTTGTATCGTGAATTGGAAAGACTGCAAGGGGGAGGGGAGTTGCTTGCGCCCTAAAGGAGGAGTTATTCAGATTCATTGCAGTGGGCGGCGGCTGCAAAACGCACCATTCTTCTTGTTTTGGCTCTGCAAAGCAGCCTTTTCAAGGGTTGGCTTGGGTGACAAAATGTCTTGTGTAGGCGTGGGTTTGTCTCCCTCTCGCTCTCTCTCCCTAAGATGTGTCCGGCATAGGCCAGGGTGCCACTCGAGGCCCAAACCAATTCTGGTTATCGCTTCTCGGCCTTTTGGCTAAGATCAAGTGTAGTATCTGTTCTTATCAGTTTAATATCTGATACGTCCCCTATCTGGGGACCATATATTAAATGGATTTTTAGAACAGGGAGATGGAAAAAGAGCTTGCTCTGTCCACTCCACGCATTGACCTGGTATTGCAGTACCTCCAGGAACGGTGCACCCCTTCTTAACCCAGTTTCCAAAAGCAGAACTCAATTCACCTGATTCATATTAGCCCGATTTAATGAATTGGAAGAAAGCATACGTCTTCATATGCACCTCAATTTGGCCCATTCACTTTTCACACTTCCTCCTTTTGTTTTTTATCTTTCACACTTTTGACTTTCTTTATTCATCCAAATAGCAAACTCATCACCACTCAACCTGACCAACTCGGCTATGTCCCCGTGCTGCAGTTCTCTGTCTTATCTAGATCATTTGCAATTGAATGGAATAGATCCCTTTTGGACAAAGTGGATTCACCTGCTGCTGCAGTGACCACAGGTGTGATAACATCTAGAATTGGCATCTGGTGCGATCTCTCCGCTTCCACTCCAAAGAAAGTTACCTGTTTATTCCTATCATGCATTGGTTTTTGGGGTTTTCTTTGAGTAATGATGATCTCTTTAGTAGTCTGTTGGCGCCCTCTCCTGGAGGAATAGTTTGCTTGCTCTTGGACATTCTAAAAGAGAGGTCATGATAGACATTGAGCTTCTGAGCTCAATTGGGGACAGTCATGGGTGATGAATGTTTGCAACCTACTGCGAAGCCTCATACCGCAATATAAGGAACGTCAAATACTAAGAAAGGGCGGCCTATGAAAGAATTACTACTTTCAATAAGTACACTTAAACGGCTAATTGGGAATAGAAAAACTGTAAAAAGCCCTCTGAGAAAGCCCCCCTCTAACCTTTGATAGTAAGCTTTTCTGTAGTCTGCCTGTTGATGTATTTTCCGTTTGAACTGTGCACAACATGAAGAGACGGAACACTGGCGGCTTGTCACAATGCCCCCCGATGACATCACAATAGCGCTGCTGCCTAGAAAACAAGCTGCGCAGAAGAAGTTGTTCTTTGGGTGGGAGGGTGGGCTAGTGGAAGGAGGGGGCAATCTCTTTTTTTCCCGGGTGGTAGGGGGATGACAGGAGAAGGGAAGCGGGTGGTGAGAAAGGTACAGAGGGCAGGGTTTGGGGGCTGGGAAGGAAAGGGAAAAGATTAGGGTTTGGGGATGATGAAAGGGCTTTCTACGGGTAAGGATGGCAAAGGGTGGCAGTGACGGAAAGTCAGGCAACCTGTCCTGTCCGTCTTTTTGTATCGTGAATTGGAAAGACTGCAAGGGGGAGGGGAGTTGCTTGCGCCCTAAAGGAGGAGTTATTCAGATTCATTGCAGTGGGCGGCGGCTGCAAAACGCACCATTCTTCTTGTTTTGGCTCTGCAAAGCAGCCTTTTCAAGGGTTGGCTTGGGTGACAAAATGTCTTGTGTAGGCGTGGGTTTGTCTCCCTCTCGCTCTCTCTCCCTAAGATGTGTCCGGCATAGGCCAGGGTGCCACTCGAGGCCCAAACCAATTCTGGTTATCGCTTCTCGGCCTTTTGGCTAAGATCAAGTGTAGTATCTGTTCTTATCAGTTTAATATCTGATACGTCCCCTATCTGGGGACCATATATTAAATGGATTTTTAGAACAGGGAGATGGAAAAAGAGCTTGCTCTGTCCACTCCACGCATTGACCTGGTATTGCAGTACCTCCAGGAACGGTGCACCCCTTCTTAACCCAGTTTCCAAAAGCAGAACTCAATTCACCTGATTCATATTAGCCCGATTTAATGAATTGGAAGAAAGCATACGTCTTCATATGCACCTCAATTTGGCCCATTCACTTTTCACACTTCCTCCTTTTGTTTTTTATCTTTCACACTTTTGACTTTCTTTATTCATCCAAATAGCAAACTCATCACCACTCAACCTGACCAACTCGGCTATGTCCCCGTGCTGCAGTTCTCTGTCTTATCTAGATCATTTGCAATTGAATGGAATAGATCCCTTTTGGACAAAGTGGATTCACCTGCTGCTGCAGTGACCACAGGTGTGATAACATCTAGAATTGGCATCTGGTGCGATCTCTCCGCTTCCACTCCAAAGAAAGTTACCTGTTTATTCCTATCATGCATTGGTTTTTGGGGTTTTCTTTGAGTAATGATGATCTCTTTAGTAGTCTGTTGGCGCCCTCTCCTGGAGGAATAGTTTGCTTGCTCTTGGACATTCTAAAAGAGAGGTCATGATAGACATTGAGCTTCTGAGCTCAATTGGGGACAGTCATGGGTGATGAATGTTTGCAACCTACTGCGAAGCCTCATACCGCAATATAAGGAACGTCAAATACTAAGAAAGGGCGGCCTATGAAAGAATTACTACTTTCAATAAGTACACTTAAACGGCTAATTGGGAATAGAAAAACTGTAAAAAGCCCTCTGAGAAAGCCCCCCTCTAACCTTTGATAGTAAGCTTTTCTGTAGTCTGCCTGTTGATGTATTTTCCGTTTGAACTGTGCACAACATGAAGAGACGGAACACTGGCGGCTTGTCACAATACCCCCCGATGACATCACAATAGCGCTGCTGCCTAGAAAACAAGCTGCGCAGAAGAAGTTGTTCTTTGGGTGGGAGGGTGGGCTAGTGGAAGGAGGGGGCAATCTCTTTTTTTCCCGGGTGGTAGGGGGATGACAGGAGAAGGGAAGCGGGTGGTGAGAAAGGTACAGAGGGCAGGGTTTGGGGGCTGGGAAGGAAAGGGAAAAGATTAGGGTTTGGGGATGATGAAAGGGCTTTCTACGGGTAAGGATGGCAAAGGGTGGCAGTGACGGAAAGTCAGGCAACCTGTCCTGTCCGTCTTTTTGTATCGTGAATTGGAAAGACTGCAAGGGGGAGGGGAGTTGCTTGCGCCCTAAAGGAGGAGTTATTCAGATTCATTGCAGTGGGCGGCGGCTGCAAAACGCACCATTCTTCTTGTTTTGGCTCTGCAAAGCAGCCTTTTCAAGGGTTGGCTTGGGTGACAAAATGTCTTGTGTAGGCGTGGGTTTGTCTCCCTCTCGCTCTCTCTCCCTAAGATGTGTCCGGCATAGGCCAGGGTGCCACTCGAGGCCCAAACCAATTCTGGTTATCGCTTCTCGGCCTTTTGGCTAAGATCAAGTGTAGTATCTGTTCTTATCAGTTTAATATCTGATACGTCCCCTATCTGGGGACCATATATTAAATGGATTTTTAGAACAGGGAGATGGAAAAAGAGCTTGCTCTGTCCACTCCACGCATTGACCTGGTATTGCAGTACCTCCAGGAACGGTGCACCCCTTCTTAACCCAGTTTCCAAAAGCAGAACTCAATTCACCTGATTCATATTAGCCCGATTTAATGAATTGGAAGAAAGCATACGTCTTCATATGCACCTCAATTTGGCCCATTCACTTTTCACACTTCCTCCTTTTGTTTTTTATCTTTCACACTTTTGACTTTCTTTATTCATCCAAATAGCAAACTCATCACCACTCAACCTGACCAACTCGGCTATGTCCCCGTGCTGCAGTTCTCTGTCTTATCTAGATCATTTGCAATTGAATGGAATAGATCCCTTTTGGACAAAGTGGATTCACCTGCTGCTGCAGTGACCACAGGTGTGATAACATCTAGAATTGGCATCTGGTGCGATCTCTCCGCTTCCACTCCAAAGAAAGTTACCTGTTTATTCCTATCATGCATTGGTTTTTGGGGTTTTCTTTGAGTAATGATGATCTCTTTAGTAGTCTGTTGGCGCCCTCTCCTGGAGGAATAGTTTGCTTGCTCTTGGACATTCTAAAAGAGAGGTCATGATAGACATTGAGCTTCTGAGCTCAATTGGGGACAGTCATGGGTGATGAATGTTTGCAACCTACTGCGAAGCCTCATACCGCAATATAAGGAACGTCAAATACTAAGAAAGGGCGGCCTATGAAAGAATTACTACTTTCAATAAGTACACTTAAACGGCTAATTGGGAATAGAAAAACTGTAAAAAGCCCTCTGAGAAAGCCCCCCTCTAACCTTTGATAGTAAGCTTTTCTGTAGTCTGCCTGTTGATGTATTTTCCGTTTGAACTGTGCACAACATGAAGAGACGGAACACTGGCGGCTTGTCACAATGCCCCCCGATGACATCACAATAGCGCTGCTGCCTAGAAAACAAGCTGCGCAGAAGAAGTTGTTCTTTGGGTGGGAGGGTGGGCTAGTGGAAGGAGGGGGCAATCTCTTTTTTTCCCGGGTGGTAGGGGGATGACAGGAGAAGGGAAGCGGGTGGTGAGAAAGGTACAGAGGGCAGGGTTTGGGGGCTGGGAAGGAAAGGGAAAAGATTAGGGTTTGGGGATGATGAAAGGGCTTTCTACGGGTAAGGATGGCAAAGGGTGGCAGTGACGGAAAGTCAGGCAACCTGTCCTGTCCGTCTTTTTGTATCGTGAATTGGAAAGACTGCAAGGGGGAGGGGAGTTGCTTGCGCCCTAAAGGAGGAGTTATTCAGATTCATTGCAGTGGGCGGCGGCTGCAAAACGCACCATTCTTCTTGTTTTGGCTCTGCAAAGCAGCCTTTTCAAGGGTTGGCTTGGGTGACAAAATGTCTTGTGTAGGCGTGGGTTTGTCTCCCTCTCGCTCTCTCTCCCTAAGATGTGTCCGGCATAGGCCAGGGTGCCACTCGAGGCCCAAACCAATTCTGGTTATCGCTTCTCGGCCTTTTGGCTAAGATCAAGTGTAGTATCTGTTCTTATCAGTTTAATATCTGATACGTCCCCTATCTGGGGACCATATATTAAATGGATTTTTAGAACAGGGAGATGGAAAAAGAGCTTGCTCTGTCCACTCCACGCATTGACCTGGTATTGCAGTACCTCCAGGAACGGTGCACCCCTTCTTAACCCAGTTTCCAAAAGCAGAACTCAATTCACCTGATTCATATTAGCCCGATTTAATGAATTGGAAGAAAGCATACGTCTTCATATGCACCTCAATTTGGCCCATTCACTTTTCACACTTCCTCCTTTTGTTTTTTATCTTTCACACTTTTGACTTTCTTTATTCATCCAAATAGCAAACTCATCACCACTCAACCTGACCAACTCGGCTATGTCCCCGTGCTGCAGTTCTCTGTCTTATCTAGATCATTTGCAATTGAATGGAATAGATCCCTTTTGGACAAAGTGGATTCACCTGCTGCTGCAGTGACCACAGGTGTGATAACATCTAGAATTGGCATCTGGTGCGATCTCTCCGCTTCCACTCCAAAGAAAGTTACCTGTTTATTCCTATCATGCATTGGTTTTTGGGGTTTTCTTTGAGTAATGATGATCTCTTTAGTAGTCTGTTGGCGCCCTCTCCTGGAGGAATAGTTTGCTTGCTCTTGGACATTCTAAAAGAGAGGTCATGATAGACATTGAGCTTCTGAGCTCAATTGGGGACAGTCATGGGTGATGAATGTTTGCAACCTACTGCGAAGCCTCATACCGCAATATAAGGAACGTCAAATACTAAGAAAGGGCGGCCTATGAAAGAATTACTACTTTCAATAAGTACACTTAAACGGCTAATTGGGAATAGAAAAACTGTAAAAAGCCCTCTGAGAAAGCCCCCCTCTAACCTTTGATAGTAAGCTTTTCTGTAGTCTGCCTGTTGATGTATTTTCCGTTTGAACTGTGCACAACATGAAGAGACGGAACACTGGCGGCTTGTCACAATGCCCCCCGATGACATCACAATAGCGCTGCTGCCTAGAAAACAAGCTGCGCAGAAGAAGTTGTTCTTTGGGTGGGAGGGTGGGCTAGTGGAAGGAGGGGGCAATCTCTTTTTTTCCCGGGTGGTAGGGGGATGACAGGAGAAGGGAAGCGGGTGGTGAGAAAGGTACAGAGGGCAGGGTTTGGGGGCTGGGAAGGAAAGGGAAAAGATTAGGGTTTGGGGATGATGAAAGGGCTTTCTACGGGTAAGGATGGCAAAGGGTGGCAGTGACGGAAAGTCAGGCAACCTGTCCTGTCCGTCTTTTTGTATCGTGAATTGGAAAGACTGCAAGGGGGAGGGGAGTTGCTTGCGCCCTAAAGGAGGAGTTATTCAGATTCATTGCAGTGGGCGGCGGCTGCAAAACGCACCATTCTTCTTGTTTTGGCTCTGCAAAGCAGCCTTTTCAAGGGTTGGCTTGGGTGACAAAATGTCTTGTGTAGGCGTGGGTTTGTCTCCCTCTCGCTCTCTCTCCCTAAGATGTGTCCGGCATAGGCCAGGGTGCCACTCGAGGCCCAAACCAATTCTGGTTATCGCTTCTCGGCCTTTTGGCTAAGATCAAGTGTAGTATCTGTTCTTATCAGTTTAATATCTGATACGTCCCCTATCTGGGGACCATATATTAAATGGATTTTTAGAACAGGGAGATGGAAAAAGAGCTTGCTCTGTCCACTCCACGCATTGACCTGGTATTGCAGTACCTCCAGGAACGGTGCACCCCTTCTTAACCCAGTTTCCAAAAGCAGAACTCAATTCACCTGATTCATATTAGCCCGATTTAATGAATTGGAAGAAAGCATACGTCTTCATATGCACCTCAATTTGGCCCATTCACTTTTCACACTTCCTCCTTTTGTTTTTTATCTTTCACACTTTTGACTTTCTTTATTCATCCAAATAGCAAACTCATCACCACTCAACCTGACCAACTCGGCTATGTCCCCGTGCTGCAGTTCTCTGTCTTATCTAGATCATTTGCAATTGAATGGAATAGATCCCTTTTGGACAAAGTGGATTCACCTGCTGCTGCAGTGACCACAGGTGTGATAACATCTAGAATTGGCATCTGGTGCGATCTCTCCGCTTCCACTCCAAAGAAAGTTACCTGTTTATTCCTATCATGCATTGGTTTTTGGGGTTTTCTTTGAGTAATGATGATCTCTTTAGTAGTCTGTTGGCGCCCTCTCCTGGAGGAATAGTTTGCTTGCTCTTGGACATTCTAAAAGAGAGGTCATGATAGACATTGAGCTTCTGAGCTCAATTGGGGACAGTCATGGGTGATGAATGTTTGCAACCTACTGCGAAGCCTCATACCGCAATATAAGGAACGTCAAATACTAAGAAAGGGCGGCCTATGAAAGAATTACTACTTTCAATAAGTACACTTAAACGGCTAATTGGGAATAGAAAAACTGTAAAAAGCCCTCTGAGAAAGCCCCCCTCTAACCTTTGATAGTAAGCTTTTCTGTAGTCTGCCTGTTGATGTATTTTCCGTTTGAACTGTGCACAACATGAAGAGACGGAACACTGGCGGCTTGTCACAATGCCCCCCGATGACATCACAATAGCGCTGCTGCCTAGAAAACAAGCTGCGCAGAAGAAGTTGTTCTTTGGGTGGGAGGGTGGGCTAGTGGAAGGAGGGGGCAATCTCTTTTTTTCCCGGGTGGTAGGGGGATGACAGGAGAAGGGAAGCGGGTGGTGAGAAAGGTACAGAGGGCAGGGTTTGGGGGCTGGGAAGGAAAGGGAAAAGATTAGGGTTTGGGGATGATGAAAGGGCTTTCTACGGGTAAGGATGGCAAAGGGTGGCAGTGACGGAAAGTCAGGCAACCTGTCCTGTCCGTCTTTTTGTATCGTGAATTGGAAAGACTGCAAGGGGGAGGGGAGTTGCTTGCGCCCTAAAGGAGGAGTTATTCAGATTCATTGCAGTGGGCGGCGGCTGCAAAACGCACCATTCTTCTTGTTTTGGCTCTGCAAAGCAGCCTTTTCAAGGGTTGGCTTGGGTGACAAAATGTCTTGTGTAGGCGTGGGTTTGTCTCCCTCTCGCTCTCTCTCCCTAAGATGTGTCCGGCATAGGCCAGGGTGCCACTCGAGGCCCAAACCAATTCTGGTTATCGCTTCTCGGCCTTTTGGCTAAGATCAAGTGTAGTATCTGTTCTTATCAGTTTAATATCTGATACGTCCCCTATCTGGGGACCATATATTAAATGGATTTTTAGAACAGGGAGATGGAAAAAGAGCTTGCTCTGTCCACTCCACGCATTGACCTGGTATTGCAGTACCTCCAGGAACGGTGCACCCCTTCTTAACCCAGTTTCCAAAAGCAGAACTCAATTCACCTGATTCATATTAGCCCGATTTAATGAATTGGAAGAAAGCATACGTCTTCATATGCACCTCAATTTGGCCCATTCACTTTTCACACTTCCTCCTTTTGTTTTTTATCTTTCACACTTTTGACTTTCTTTATTCATCCAAATAGCAAACTCATCACCACTCAACCTGACCAACTCGGCTATGTCCCCGTGCTGCAGTTCTCTGTCTTATCTAGATCATTTGCAATTGAATGGAATAGATCCCTTTTGGACAAAGTGGATTCACCTGCTGCTGCAGTGACCACAGGTGTGATAACATCTAGAATTGGCATCTGGTGCGATCTCTCCGCTTCCACTCCAAAGAAAGTTACCTGTTTATTCCTATCATGCATTGGTTTTTGGGGTTTTCTTTGAGTAATGATGATCTCTTTAGTAGTCTGTTGGCGCCCTCTCCTGGAGGAATAGTTTGCTTGCTCTTGGACATTCTAAAAGAGAGGTCATGATAGACATTGAGCTTCTGAGCTCAATTGGGGACAGTCATGGGTGATGAATGTTTGCAACCTACTGCGAAGCCTCATACCGCAATATAAGGAACGTCAAATACTAAGAAAGGGCGGCCTATGAAAGAATTACTACTTTCAATAAGTACACTTAAACGGCTAATTGGGAATAGAAAAACTGTAAAAAGCCCTCTGAGAAAGCCCCCCTCTAACCTTTGATAGTAAGCTTTTCTGTAGTCTGCCTGTTGATGTATTTTCCGTTTGAACTGTGCACAACATGAAGAGACGGAACACTGGCGGCTTGTCACAATGCCCCCCGATGACATCACAATAGCGCTGCTGCCTAGAAAACAAGCTGCGCAGAAGAAGTTGTTCTTTGGGTGGGAGGGTGGGCTAGTGGAAGGAGGGGGCAATCTCTTTTTTTCCCGGGTGGTAGGGGGATGACAGGAGAAGGGAAGCGGGTGGTGAGAAAGGTACAGAGGGCAGGGTTTGGGGGCTGGGAAGGAAAGGGAAAAGATTAGGGTTTGGGGATGATGAAAGGGCTTTCTACGGGTAAGGATGGCAAAGGGTGGCAGTGACGGAAAGTCAGGCAACCTGTCCTGTCCGTCTTTTTGTATCGTGAATTGGAAAGACTGCAAGGGGGAGGGGAGTTGCTTGCGCCCTAAAGGAGGAGTTATTCAGATTCATTGCAGTGGGCGGCGGCTGCAAAACGCACCATTCTTCTTGTTTTGGCTCTGCAAAGCAGCCTTTTCAAGGGTTGGCTTGGGTGACAAAATGTCTTGTGTAGGCGTGGGTTTGTCTCCCTCTCGCTCTCTCTCCCTAAGATGTGTCCGGCATAGGCCAGGGTGCCACTCGAGGCCCAAACCAATTCTGGTTATCGCTTCTCGGCCTTTTGGCTAAGATCAAGTGTAGTATCTGTTCTTATCAGTTTAATATCTGATACGTCCCCTATCTGGGGACCATATATTAAATGGATTTTTAGAACAGGGAGATGGAAAAAGAGCTTGCTCTGTCCACTCCACGCATTGACCTGGTATTGCAGTACCTCCAGGAACGGTGCACCCCTTCTTAACCCAGTTTCCAAAAGCAGAACTCAATTCACCTGATTCATATTAGCCCGATTTAATGAATTGGAAGAAAGCATACGTCTTCATATGCACCTCAATTTGGCCCATTCACTTTTCACACTTCCTCCTTTTGTTTTTTATCTTTCACACTTTTGACTTTCTTTATTCATCCAAATAGCAAACTCATCACCACTCAACCTGACCAACTCGGCTATGTCCCCGTGCTGCAGTTCTCTGTCTTATCTAGATCATTTGCAATTGAATGGAATAGATCCCTTTTGGACAAAGTGGATTCACCTGCTGCTGCAGTGACCACAGGTGTGATAACATCTAGAATTGGCATCTGGTGCGATCTCTCCGCTTCCACTCCAAAGAAAGTTACCTGTTTATTCCTATCATGCATTGGTTTTTGGGGTTTTCTTTGAGTAATGATGATCTCTTTAGTAGTCTGTTGGCGCCCTCTCCTGGAGGAATAGTTTGCTTGCTCTTGGACATTCTAAAAGAGAGGTCATGATAGACATTGAGCTTCTGAGCTCAATTGGGGACAGTCATGGGTGATGAATGTTTGCAACCTACTGCGAAGCCTCATACCGCAATATAAGGAACGTCAAATACTAAGAAAGGGCGGCCTATGAAAGAATTACTACTTTCAATAAGTACACTTAAACGGCTAATTGGGAATAGAAAAACTGTAAAAAGCCCTCTGAGAAAGCCCCCCTCTAACCTTTGATAGTAAGCTTTTCTGTAGTCTGCCTGTTGATGTATTTTCCGTTTGAACTGTGCACAACATGAAGAGACGGAACACTGGCGGCTTGTCACAATGCCCCCCGATGACATCACAATAGCGCTGCTGCCTAGAAAACAAGCTGCGCAGAAGAAGTTGTTCTTTGGGTGGGAGGGTGGGCTAGTGGAAGGAGGGGGCAATCTCTTTTTTTCCCGGGTGGTAGGGGGATGACAGGAGAAGGGAAGCGGGTGGTGAGAAAGGTACAGAGGGCAGGGTTTGGGGGCTGGGAAGGAAAGGGAAAAGATTAGGGTTTGGGGATGATGAAAGGGCTTTCTACGGGTAAGGATGGCAAAGGGTGGCAGTGACGGAAAGTCAGGCAACCTGTCCTGTCCGTCTTTTTGTATCGTGAATTGGAAAGACTGCAAGGGGGAGGGGAGTTGCTTGCGCCCTAAAGGAGGAGTTATTCAGATTCATTGCAGTGGGCGGCGGCTGCAAAACGCACCATTCTTCTTGTTTTGGCTCTGCAAAGCAGCCTTTTCAAGGGTTGGCTTGGGTGACAAAATGTCTTGTGTAGGCGTGGGTTTGTCTCCCTCTCGCTCTCTCTCCCTAAGATGTGTCCGGCATAGGCCAGGGTGCCACTCGAGGCCCAAACCAATTCTGGTTATCGCTTCTCGGCCTTTTGGCTAAGATCAAGTGTAGTATCTGTTCTTATCAGTTTAATATCTGATACGTCCCCTATCTGGGGACCATATATTAAATGGATTTTTAGAACAGGGAGATGGAAAAAGAGCTTGCTCTGTCCACTCCACGCATTGACCTGGTATTGCAGTACCTCCAGGAACGGTGCACCCCTTCTTAACCCAGTTTCCAAAAGCAGAACTCAATTCACCTGATTCATATTAGCCCGATTTAATGAATTGGAAGAAAGCATACGTCTTCATATGCACCTCAATTTGGCCCATTCACTTTTCACACTTCCTCCTTTTGTTTTTTATCTTTCACACTTTTGACTTTCTTTATTCATCCAAATAGCAAACTCATCACCACTCAACCTGACCAACTCGGCTATGTCCCCGTGCTGCAGTTCTCTGTCTTATCTAGATCATTTGCAATTGAATGGAATAGATCCCTTTTGGACAAAGTGGATTCACCTGCTGCTGCAGTGACCACAGGTGTGATAACATCTAGAATTGGCATCTGGTGCGATCTCTCCGCTTCCACTCCAAAGAAAGTTACCTGTTTATTCCTATCATGCATTGGTTTTTGGGGTTTTCTTTGAGTAATGATGATCTCTTTAGTAGTCTGTTGGCGCCCTCTCCTGGAGGAATAGTTTGCTTGCTCTTGGACATTCTAAAAGAGAGGTCATGATAGACATTGAGCTTCTGAGCTCAATTGGGGACAGTCATGGGTGATGAATGTTTGCAACCTACTGCGAAGCCTCATACCGCAATATAAGGAACGTCAAATACTAAGAAAGGGCGGCCTATGAAAGAATTACTACTTTCAATAAGTACACTTAAACGGCTAATTGGGAATAGAAAAACTGTAAAAAGCCCTCTGAGAAAGCCCCCCTCTAACCTTTGATAGTAAGCTTTTCTGTAGTCTGCCTGTTGATGTATTTTCCGTTTGAACTGTGCACAACATGAAGAGACGGAACACTGGCGGCTTGTCACAATGCCCCCCGATGACATCACAATAGCGCTGCTGCCTAGAAAACAAGCTGCGCAGAAGAAGTTGTTCTTTGGGTGGGAGGGTGGGCTAGTGGAAGGAGGGGGCAATCTCTTTTTTTCCCGGGTGGTAGGGGGATGACAGGAGAAGGGAAGCGGGTGGTGAGAAAGGTACAGAGGGCAGGGTTTGGGGGCTGGGAAGGAAAGGGAAAAGATTAGGGTTTGGGGATGATGAAAGGGCTTTCTACGGGTAAGGATGGCAAAGGGTGGCAGTGACGGAAAGTCAGGCAACCTGTCCTGTCCGTCTTTTTGTATCGTGAATTGGAAAGACTGCAAGGGGGAGGGGAGTTGCTTGCGCCCTAAAGGAGGAGTTATTCAGATTCATTGCAGTGGGCGGCGGCTGCAAAACGCACCATTCTTCTTGTTTTGGCTCTGCAAAGCAGCCTTTTCAAGGGTTGGCTTGGGTGACAAAATGTCTTGTGTAGGCGTGGGTTTGTCTCCCTCTCGCTCTCTCTCCCTAAGATGTGTCCGGCATAGGCCAGGGTGCCACTCGAGGCCCAAACCAATTCTGGTTATCGCTTCTCGGCCTTTTGGCTAAGATCAAGTGTAGTGTTGTTCGAAGAGGTGGTTTAAGCTCCAGGCCACCTTAGTACAATGATACAATGCACACTGGAAGGTTGCGCTTGCTAGTACTCTGGGTGGATAGTATATTCATCTAGAGGAAAACATGGCCCTACCAGGATCGAGGCTATTAGACTGAGTAAGGGTGGGGGGCTATGGTACAACGTGCCCCAGGACTGACGACCCTGGAGTGAGTCTGAGCTTGCTGGCTTGGGACCCCGGCAAGCCTTGGGCTCTGTAGCACACCGTACCTTGCCTTTTCATACTTTTTGAGCATATTATCCTATCCCGGCCTTCTGGCTAGGAAGGGAAATTTTTATAATCCCGGTCGGAGGTCTGGTCAGCTTTGGGCTGAGAAACTAACACCCGGTTGGAGGTCTGGGTCAGCTTCGGCTGAGAAACCAACACCCGGTTGGAGGTCTGGGTCAGCTTCGGCTGAGAAACCAACACCCGGTTGGAGGTCCGGTTAGCCTTGGGCTGAGAAACCAACACCGGTTGACGGTCCGGGCAGTTTCGGCTGCGAAACCAACAACTAGTAGCTCTCTACTCCACTTGGGTAAGATGCCTGGGTGGACGCTGGGAGCAACGACAAGGCTCAACCAGGCTTCGGCTTGGGGGAGCACCGAAGATCCCTGACCCTTGCTGTGGCCTTCTGGCTCGGAGGGACGGGGTTGATTTTTGGGGACCCTCTCCTCACGGTGGGGTCCACACGAATCCTAGCCTTTGCACTGTTTTTGGTGTGACTTCGGTCATGCATTTTTTGTGGTGCTTTGGAAAGCTTCATTAAATCAAAATCTGTTCTTATCAGTTTAATATCTGATACGTCCCCTATCTGGGGACCATATATTAAATGGATTTTTAGAACAGGGAGATGGAAAAAGAGCTTGCTCTGTCCACTCCACGCATTGACCTGGTATTGCAGTACCTCCAGGAACGGTGCACCCCTTCTTAACCCAGTTTCCAAAAGCAGAACTCAATTCACCTGATTCATATTAGCCCGATTTAATGAATTGGAAGAAAGCATACGTCTTCATATGCACCTCAATTTGGCCCATTCACTTTTCACACTTCCTCCTTTTGTTTTTTATCTTTCACACTTTTGACTTTCTTTATTCATCCAAATAGCAAACTCATCACCACTCAACCTGACCAACTCGGCTATGTCCCCGTGCTGCAGTTCTCTGTCTTATCTAGATCATTTGCAATTGAATGGAATAGATCCCTTTTGGACAAAGTGGATTCACCTGCTGCTGCAGTGACCACAGGTGTGATAACATCTAGAATTGGCATCTGGTGCGATCTCTCCGCTTCCACTCCAAAGAAAGTTACCTGTTTATTCCTATCATGCATTGGTTTTTGGGGTTTTCTTTGAGTAATGATGATCTCTTTAGTAGTCTGTTGGCGCCCTCTCCTGGAGGAATAGTTTGCTTGCTCTTGGACATTCTAAAAGAGAGGTCATGATAGACATTGAGCTTCTGAGCTCAATTGGGGACAGTCATGGGTGATGAATGTTTGCAACCTACTGCGAAGCCTCATACCGCAATATAAGGAACGTCAAATACTAAGAAAGGGCGGCCTATGAAAGAATTACTACTTTCAATAAGTACACTTAAACGGCTAATTGGGAATAGAAAAACTGTAAAAAGCCCTCTGAGAAAGCCCCCCTCTAACCTTTGATAGTAAGCTTTTCTGTAGTCTGCCTGTTGATGTATTTTCCGTTTGAACTGTGCACAACATGAAGAGACGGAACACTGGCGGCTTGTCACAATGCCCCCCGATGACATCACAATAGCGCTGCTGCCTAGAAAACAAGCTGCGCAGAAGAAGTTGTTCTTTGGGTGGGAGGGTGGGCTAGTGGAAGGAGGGGGCAATCTCTTTTTTTCCCGGGTGGTAGGGGGATGACAGGAGAAGGGAAGCGGGTGGTGAGAAAGGTACAGAGGGCAGGGTTTGGGGGCTGGGAAGGAAAGGGAAAAGATTAGGGTTTGGGGATGATGAAAGGGCTTTCTACGGGTAAGGATGGCAAAGGGTGGCAGTGACGGAAAGTCAGGCAACCTGTCCTGTCCGTCTTTTTGTATCGTGAATTGGAAAGACTGCAAGGGGGAGGGGAGTTGCTTGCGCCCTAAAGGAGGAGTTATTCAGATTCATTGCAGTGGGCGGCGGCTGCAAAACGCACCATTCTTCTTGTTTTGGCTCTGCAAAGCAGCCTTTTCAAGGGTTGGCTTGGGTGACAAAATGTCTTGTGTAGGCGTGGGTTTGTCTCCCTCTCGCTCTCTCTCCCTAAGATGTGTCCGGCATAGGCCAGGGTGCCACTCGAGGCCCAAACCAATTCTGGTTATCGCTTCTCGGCCTTTTGGCTAAGATCAAGTGTAGTATCTGTTCTTATCAGTTTAATATCTGATACGTCCCCTATCTGGGGACCATATATTAAATGGATTTTTAGAACAGGGAGATGGAAAAAGAGCTTGCTCTGTCCACTCCACGCATTGACCTGGTATTGCAGTACCTCCAGGAACGGTGCACCCCTTCTTAACCCAGTTTCCAAAAGCAGAACTCAATTCACCTGATTCATATTAGCCCGATTTAATGAATTGGAAGAAAGCATACGTCTTCATATGCACCTCAATTTGGCCCATTCACTTTTCACACTTCCTCCTTTTGTTTTTTATCTTTCACACTTTTGACTTTCTTTATTCATCCAAATAGCAAACTCATCACCACTCAACCTGACCAACTCGGCTATGTCCCCGTGCTGCAGTTCTCTGTCTTATCTAGATCATTTGCAATTGAATGGAATAGATCCCTTTTGGACAAAGTGGATTCACCTGCTGCTGCAGTGACCACAGGTGTGATAACATCTAGAATTGGCATCTGGTGCGATCTCTCCGCTTCCACTCCAAAGAAAGTTACCTGTTTATTCCTATCATGCATTGGTTTTTGGGGTTTTCTTTGAGTAATGATGATCTCTTTAGTAGTCTGTTGGCGCCCTCTCCTGGAGGAATAGTTTGCTTGCTCTTGGACATTCTAAAAGAGAGGTCATGATAGACATTGAGCTTCTGAGCTCAATTGGGGACAGTCATGGGTGATGAATGTTTGCAACCTACTGCGAAGCCTCATACCGCAATATAAGGAACGTCAAATACTAAGAAAGGGCGGCCTATGAAAGAATTACTACTTTCAATAAGTACACTTAAACGGCTAATTGGGAATAGAAAAACTGTAAAAAGCCCTCTGAGAAAGCCCCCCTCTAACCTTTGATAGTAAGCTTTTCTGTAGTCTGCCTGTTGATGTATTTTCCGTTTGAACTGTGCACAACATGAAGAGACGGAACACTGGCGGCTTGTCACAATGCCCCCCGATGACATCACAATAGCGCTGCTGCCTAGAAAACAAGCTGCGCAGAAGAAGTTGTTCTTTGGGTGGGAGGGTGGGCTAGTGGAAGGAGGGGGCAATCTCTTTTTTTCCCGGGTGGTAGGGGGATGACAGGAGAAGGGAAGCGGGTGGTGAGAAAGGTACAGAGGGCAGGGTTTGGGGGCTGGGAAGGAAAGGGAAAAGATTAGGGTTTGGGGATGATGAAAGGGCTTTCTACGGGTAAGGATGGCAAAGGGTGGCAGTGACGGAAAGTCAGGCAACCTGTCCTGTCCGTCTTTTTGTATCGTGAATTGGAAAGACTGCAAGGGGGAGGGGAGTTGCTTGCGCCCTAAAGGAGGAGTTATTCAGATTCATTGCAGTGGGCGGCGGCTGCAAAACGCACCATTCTTCTTGTTTTGGCTCTGCAAAGCAGCCTTTTCAAGGGTTGGCTTGGGTGACAAAATGTCTTGTGTAGGCGTGGGTTTGTCTCCCTCTCGCTCTCTCTCCCTAAGATGTGTCCGGCATAGGCCAGGGTGCCACTCGAGGCCCAAACCAATTCTGGTTATCGCTTCTCGGCCTTTTGGCTAAGATCAAGTGTAGTATCTGTTCTTATCAGTTTAATATCTGATACGTCCCCTATCTGGGGACCATATATTAAATGGATTTTTAGAACAGGGAGATGGAAAAAGAGCTTGCTCTGTCCACTCCACGCATTGACCTGGTATTGCAGTACCTCCAGGAACGGTGCACCCCTTCTTAACCCAGTTTCCAAAAGCAGAACTCAATTCACCTGATTCATATTAGCCCGATTTAATGAATTGGAAGAAAGCATACGTCTTCATATGCACCTCAATTTGGCCCATTCACTTTTCACACTTCCTCCTTTTGTTTTTTATCTTTCACACTTTTGACTTTCTTTATTCATCCAAATAGCAAACTCATCACCACTCAACCTGACCAACTCGGCTATGTCCCCGTGCTGCAGTTCTCTGTCTTATCTAGATCATTTGCAATTGAATGGAATAGATCCCTTTTGGACAAAGTGGATTCACCTGCTGCTGCAGTGACCACAGGTGTGATAACATCTAGAATTGGCATCTGGTGCGATCTCTCCGCTTCCACTCCAAAGAAAGTTACCTGTTTATTCCTATCATGCATTGGTTTTTGGGGTTTTCTTTGAGTAATGATGATCTCTTTAGTAGTCTGTTGGCGCCCTCTCCTGGAGGAATAGTTTGCTTGCTCTTGGACATTCTAAAAGAGAGGTCATGATAGACATTGAGCTTCTGAGCTCAATTGGGGACAGTCATGGGTGATGAATGTTTGCAACCTACTGCGAAGCCTCATACCGCAATATAAGGAACGTCAAATACTAAGAAAGGGCGGCCTATGAAAGAATTACTACTTTCAATAAGTACACTTAAACGGCTAATTGGGAATAGAAAAACTGTAAAAAGCCCTCTGAGAAAGCCCCCCTCTAACCTTTGATAGTAAGCTTTTCTGTAGTCTGCCTGTTGATGTATTTTCCGTTTGAACTGTGCACAACATGAAGAGACGGAACACTGGCGGCTTGTCACAATGCCCCCCGATGACATCACAATAGCGCTGCTGCCTAGAAAACAAGCTGCGCAGAAGAAGTTGTTCTTTGGGTGGGAGGGTGGGCTAGTGGAAGGAGGGGGCAATCTCTTTTTTTCCCGGGTGGTAGGGGGATGACAGGAGAAGGGAAGCGGGTGGTGAGAAAGGTACAGAGGGCAGGGTTTGGGGGCTGGGAAGGAAAGGGAAAAGATTAGGGTTTGGGGATGATGAAAGGGCTTTCTACGGGTAAGGATGGCAAAGGGTGGCAGTGACGGAAAGTCAGGCAACCTGTCCTGTCCGTCTTTTTGTATCGTGAATTGGAAAGACTGCAAGGGGGAGGGGAGTTGCTTGCGCCCTAAAGGAGGAGTTATTCAGATTCATTGCAGTGGGCGGCGGCTGCAAAACGCACCATTCTTCTTGTTTTGGCTCTGCAAAGCAGCCTTTTCAAGGGTTGGCTTGGGTGACAAAATGTCTTGTGTAGGCGTGGGTTTGTCTCCCTCTCGCTCTCTCTCCCTAAGATGTGTCCGGCATAGGCCAGGGTGCCACTCGAGGCCCAAACCAATTCTGGTTATCGCTTCTCGGCCTTTTGGCTAAGATCAAGTGTAGTATCTGTTCTTATCAGTTTAATATCTGATACGTCCCCTATCTGGGGACCATATATTAAATGGATTTTTAGAACAGGGAGATGGAAAAAGAGCTTGCTCTGTCCACTCCACGCATTGACCTGGTATTGCAGTACCTCCAGGAACGGTGCACCCCTTCTTAACCCAGTTTCCAAAAGCAGAACTCAATTCACCTGATTCATATTAGCCCGATTTAATGAATTGGAAGAAAGCATACGTCTTCATATGCACCTCAATTTGGCCCATTCACTTTTCACACTTCCTCCTTTTGTTTTTTATCTTTCACACTTTTGACTTTCTTTATTCATCCAAATAGCAAACTCATCACCACTCAACCTGACCAACTCGGCTATGTCCCCGTGCTGCAGTTCTCTGTCTTATCTAGATCATTTGCAATTGAATGGAATAGATCCCTTTTGGACAAAGTGGATTCACCTGCTGCTGCAGTGACCACAGGTGTGATAACATCTAGAATTGGCATCTGGTGCGATCTCTCCGCTTCCACTCCAAAGAAAGTTACCTGTTTATTCCTATCATGCATTGGTTTTTGGGGTTTTCTTTGAGTAATGATGATCTCTTTAGTAGTCTGTTGGCGCCCTCTCCTGGAGGAATAGTTTGCTTGCTCTTGGACATTCTAAAAGAGAGGTCATGATAGACATTGAGCTTCTGAGCTCAATTGGGGACAGTCATGGGTGATGAATGTTTGCAACCTACTGCGAAGCCTCATACCGCAATATAAGGAACGTCAAATACTAAGAAAGGGCGGCCTATGAAAGAATTACTACTTTCAATAAGTACACTTAAACGGCTAATTGGGAATAGAAAAACTGTAAAAAGCCCTCTGAGAAAGCCCCCCTCTAACCTTTGATAGTAAGCTTTTCTGTAGTCTGCC
The DNA here is from genome assembly GCF_048569485.1 of Anomaloglossus baeobatrachus. Lineage (NCBI taxonomy): Eukaryota > Metazoa > Chordata > Amphibia > Anura > Aromobatidae > Anomaloglossus > Anomaloglossus baeobatrachus. The sequence goes on from NW_027442219.1 coordinate 55,658, forward strand.
TGTTGATGTATTTTCCGTTTGAACTGTGCACAACATGAAGAGACGGAACACTGGCGGCTTGTCACAATGCCCCCCGATGACATCACAATAGCGCTGCTGCCTAGAAAACAAGCTGCGCAGAAGAAGTTGTTCTTTGGGTGGGAGGGTGGGCTAGTGGAAGGAGGGGGCAATCTCTTTTTTTCCCGGGTGGTAGGGGGATGACAGGAGAAGGGAAGCGGGTGGTGAGAAAGGTACAGAGGGCAGGGTTTGGGGGCTGGGAAGGAAAGGGAAAAGATTAGGGTTTGGGGATGATGAAAGGGCTTTCTACGGGTAAGGATGGCAAAGGGTGGCAGTGACGGAAAGTCAGGCAACCTGTCCTGTCCGTCTTTTTGTATCGTGAATTGGAAAGACTGCAAGGGGGAGGGGAGTTGCTTGCGCCCTAAAGGAGGAGTTATTCAGATTCATTGCAGTGGGCGGCGGCTGCAAAACGCACCATTCTTCTTGTTTTGGCTCTGCAAAGCAGCCTTTTCAAGGGTTGGCTTGGGTGACAAAATGTCTTGTGTAGGCGTGGGTTTGTCTCCCTCTCGCTCTCTCTCCCTAAGATGTGTCCGGCATAGGCCAGGGTGCCACTCGAGGCCCAAACCAATTCTGGTTATCGCTTCTCGGCCTTTTGGCTAAGATCAAGTGTAGTATCTGTTCTTATCAGAACAAACTGAGCTAGCTACACTTGACGAGATACGATCAGGGAGACGAGCTCCGAAGCCCAGCCGAGACCGGAAGAGGGAGATCGGACGGAAGAAGAGCTCGGCAGAAAGAAGCAAGAAGACGAAGGCTCGGAGAAGACTTGGGGAGACCAGAGGAACTTCGAGGAGGAACACAGCGGGAGAAGACACCCGGAGAAGAATCCAAGATCCAGCTCCGGGAACTCAAGCAGGAACCAGCCATGGCAAGCAAGCCAGAGAAGGCAGCCAAGAAGGCTCAGGACCCAGGGACCTCCAGGAAGGCTCATCCAGAGGCTTCTTCGGCCCAAGTGGCCCCTACCTCCGACGCCAGCCAGCCGGAGGGAGCCCGGACGCCGCCTGAAAAGGCTCCAACCCTGGAGCCTTGGATGCGGCAGACGGTCGCCCTGAAGCTGAAGGCGGTGGATGGTAGGTTGCCGGACATGTCCAGCGACGTGTTCTGCAAGAAGATGATTCTGGATCAGGGCTTCTCCAGGGCGGAAACCCTGAGCGTCCAGACCTTCATGACTGGCATTTTTCTGGTAACCTTTGCCACGGTGAACGCCTGCAGGAGATACTGGGAGGCGATGAACGCAGCGATGCCGGACTCCCCTTTTCATTCTTTTTTAGGATCCTGTCCTATACAGAGGGATGAGAAGAGGATCACGGTCTCCATGCGGAACCCGCACACCCCAGGAAGAGACATCTCCACGTTCCTGGGACGTCTCTGCACAGTGGTGAGGGAGCCATCCCACATCCTTAACGGCAACGGATTCTGGACGGGTAAGTGGTCAGTAACCGTTCGACTCTACAGGGAACCAGCATCCGAGGATGGTCTCCAGCACCTGCCCCCGACATTCTCTCTGGGAAACTCCTTTGGTCTCATCTACTACCCGGACATGCCACACAACTGCAGGAAATGTGGCGGGAAAGGGCATTCGATGAAGACCTGCAAGGAGGACGCCTGCAGGGTTTGCCGGGTGACAGGACACAGCTCCAAGGACTGCCCAAAGAAGAAGACTTGCAACCTATGTGGACAGGCGGACCACCTTTACAAGGACTGCCCACAGCGGGAGAAATCCTGGGCAAGGGTTGCCGCGGCGACCCAGTATCGGGTAGTCACAGCTTCGTCGACCAAGGCAGCTACGACCAAGGCCACAGAGGCCAAGGACAAGGCGGCCAAGAACCCAGCGACCGTGGCTCCAGCCGATGCCCCAGCAGCCACGGAGTCCAGGGAAAAGAAGGGTAAGAAAACTGTTGCCCCCTCCCTGGTCCCCCCCCCTGTCACCCCTGTCCAAACCCCTCCCCCCCCGGCCAACCCTACTGAGGATTCCACTACCTCCACCTCATTTCCCTACTCCTCAGTTGGTCTCCTCACCCCCCCCCCCAAAGCCCACTCTCCCTCCCCAGACCATGAGAGCAGAGGGCCTCAGCACTCTTGCACTTTTCACCGAGGAGGATTTTCCAGCTCTTGTCTCCTCAGGTACAGGCCAAAGGAAAAGGAAGGTGGAAGATAGTCCTGTCGCAGAACCTTCCAAGCTGTTCATTGTGGACCCCAATCCACCCCAGGAAGAGGAGGATGGCCTCCTCCCAGAACCGGACGTGTTGGAGCAGATGGTGGAGTCCCTTGTGGCCGAAGAAGAAATGGAGGAGTCGGAAGCCACTGAGGCACCATCCCTGCTTGATCAGCTAGCAGAAGAGGGTCTGCTGGAGATACCCTTACCAGCAGGTGCCAAAGAGGAAGAACCGCCCGACCGGAGTGGTAACTAAGGCACACCGCCTGCTCTAACTTTCTCTTTCCTCCAATGACTGCTAACATTAACATCTTTTCCATTAATGTTAGGAGCATCAGAGACAAGTTCCGACGTCAGACAATTTTTACGTTCCTTAACACTCAGTCTAGTGATGTATTTTTCCTGCAGGAATGCTCCCTTCCCTCCTCTAGGTCCTTCAACCATCTGGCCAGGGAGTGGACCCATGGCCCATCCTACTGGTCTGGCGGGGGCGACTGTAGGTCCGCGGGGGTCGCCGTGCTGATCAGGGGAAGCGCCTTCACATTGGACTCTGTTCAGGAAATCGTCTGCGGCAGGTTACTGCTCGTGGATGGCACCTGGGCGGGAGAACCTGTCAGGTTCATCAATGTGTATGCTTCTCCTGTGAAGAGCGATCGACTGGAGCTCCTCCAAGCCCTGCGCCCTCAGCTCGCTACCGCCAGGACGGTAGTGATGGCCGGGGATTTCAACTGCCCGATTGAGGAGGATGGACGCAGTTCTGGAACGGCTGCCAAGTTGGACGTCACATCCAAACTGCTCATTGAGATGGTGACCGAAGCCTCTCTTGTGGACGTTGTTGGCTCCATCGGACACGGATCCGTGAACTATTCATGGTGCCGATCCGATGGCTCGCTGCGTTCCAGGATTGACTTTGTGTTTACCTCTCGGGCGGTTGGGCGGAGTGGGCACTCGATGGTCCCCTGCTTCTTCTCTGACCACAGAGCCATTCACTTTCAAGGTGTGCTGGGCCATGGCTTCCCCATTGGCCCGGGCTCCTGGAAGCTGAACTGCTCTCTGCTGGAAAAGGGTGAGATTCTGGAGGAGCTTAGAACTGCCTACTCCACGTGGCGGGCCTACAAGGCGGGCTTCCAGTCTGTTTCTGACTGGTGGGAATACGTTAAACTCGAGTTCCGTTTCTTCTTTCAGGCAAAGAGTCAACAACAGGCGTGTCTGAAGAGGAGGGACTTCAGGAGACTCCAGCGTGAGCTGCGTTCCCTGCAGGACCTTCTTCGATGCGGCTGGGACGTGAGAGAGGAGCTGGAGGAGACTAAGAGGAGCCTGAAAAGGCACTTCGAGGAGGAGTCCGAGCGAATTGTCTTCCGTTCCAAAGTGGAGAACCTGGAGAAGGGTGAGAAATGTAACTCGTTCTTTTTCAGGAAACTCCACGCCGGTCACACGCCCATGAATGAACTACGAGACGAGAGTGGAAACATGCGACGCGGGAAAGAGAACGTGATGAAGGTAGTCAGCGACTTCTACAGCGAACTCTACGCCCGCAAGACTACTGACCCCGAGGCCGCCGATAAGTTCCTGTCAGGTATCACTAACCATCTTGACCCTGCAGACGCGGCGGCCATGGATGTTCCTCTGACGGTGGACGAGCTGCTCTCGGCCGCCAAATCCTTTAGTTCTGGCAGGACACCGGGCAGTGACGGCCTCCCAGCAGAGCTCTATGTAACGCTGGGAGACCTAATCTGTCCGGACCTGTTAGGGCTGTATGAGGAGATGGTGGTGGAGGGCAGAATGCCTCCATCTCTGAGGGAAGGAATGGTCACGATCCTGTACAAGCGTAAAGGAGAGAGGTGCGACCTGAAGAATTGGCGTCCCATCACCCTTCTGAACGTCGACTACAAGATCCTGGCCAAGACGATGGCAACGAGATTGAAGACTGTTATCGGACGGATCATCCACCCGGATCAGACCTGCGGCATCCCCGGACGTCGCATCGCAGACAGCCTGGCTCTCATGCGGGACACGGTCGAGTACATCAAAGCCCGCCGGGTGCACGCAGCCCTGATCTCGTTGGATCAGGAAAAGGCCTTCGACCGTGTTTCCCATGAGTTCCTGGGCAAAGCTCTGCACAGGTTAGGTTTGGGTAACATGTTTTGCTTGTATGTCCAACTAATGTATTTTGATATTCACAGCTCGGTGTTGGTAAACGGCTGGAAGACTGACCCCTTCCCGGTCCTCTCAGGGGTCAGACAAGGCTGTCCTCTGTCACCTCTTCTTTTTGTTTGTGTTATAGAACTCTTTGCAGAGGCTATCCGGCGGAATGGAGAGATCAGAGGGATCACCGCACCAGGACCAGAACGCTTCGAGGTCAAGTGCTCGCTCTACATGGACGACGTGACCGTCTTCTGCGCGGACCGGCGCTCAGTCGACACCCTCGTCCAGACCTGTGAGACCTTCGGACGGGCTTCGGGAGCCAAAGTCAACTGCGGGAAGTCGGAAGCCATGCTCTTCGGGGACTGGCAGCCGGCCTCTTCCGCCCCCTTCCCTTTCAGCATCCAGCCGGATTTCATCAAGGTTCTTGGAGTCTGGTTCGGGAAGGAAGGAGCAGCCCTCAAGTCCTGGGAGGAACGCTTGACCAAGATCACCCAACGGATCGGTCTGTGGAGCCTCAGACGCCTCACCTGTGAGGGCAAAGCACTAGTCCTGCGTAACGAGGTACTGCCCGTGCTGCAGTACACGGCCCAGGCCTGGCCCCCCCTTGCCACCGTGTGCAGGGCCATTACCAGGACGGTGTTTCGTTTTGTCTGGGGATCCAAGATGGACAGAGTAAAGCGGAGCATCATGTACAAGGATCCTCGCAAGGGTGGGAAGGGCGTACCCGATATCCCCACCCTCCTGCGATCCTCCTTCGTATGTGACTGCGTTCGCCGAACTCTGCGAGTCAAGAGAGGTTCCGCGGGTGGGTCCATGTCTCGCTTCTTCCTGCTCCCCCTTTGGAGACGGTTAGGCTGGGACAAGTGGGACAGCTCCTTCCCCTACAACTGGACGGCGCCATGGTTCTACGGAGACGTGGTTCGGTTTGTGAGGGAACACCAACTGGAGGGACTCAAGCCTGATTTGTGGAAGCCAAAGACTATCCACAAACTCATCAGAGCCAAGGACGAAATGGAGAACATTCCAGGACTTCATCACGACACACTGGAGACTGTTTGGACAAACGTGTCATCGGCTGGATTGACCAACGGGCACAAGGACTTGTCATGGATGGCGATACAGGGCGGACTGCCCGTCCGGTCATTCATGCACGCCCGGAACCTGTGCAAAACCCGGTACTGCCCAAGGTGCCCCTTCGTGGAGGAAACATCGCTGCACGCCTTTTGGGACTGCCGTTTCGCACAGCGCCTGTTGGTTGCCCTGGAGGATGACCTGAGGAACTCCGTCCCCAGAGGGAGCCTATCGTACCATTCCGTACTTTATGGACTCTTCCCTGGGACTCACACCGTTGGAGCCATCCAGGAGGCTTGGCGCCTTATGAACTGCTTTAAGGACGCTATTTGGGTCGCCAGGAACCGGCTCATCTTGAAGAGGGAGAGGATGTCTATCCAGGATTGCCGCAGGCTGATCCACAGCCTGCTCAGAGACTATTCCATCATGGACAGTCCGGACGACAGCGCCGAGGAGGAGGTTTAGACCTCTTCCATGCCCCCTCCCTCCTTTTCCCGTTATGTGCGTCTTTCAATAAAGCTTCGGGCCTGTGATTTCCCCACCCTATCCCCCTTTTCCCCTACCCCCATCCCCCAATCGCCGGTTCGTCGTTATTTATGGTCTAACTTTTTCTTTCAGCTTGAGTGTTATGGATAAGCATAGGAGTGTGATGTATAGTTTAGTGCGTCGTACTCTATGGCTATGTAAGAAGGATTGTATAGTTCTGTGTGTACGGGGCTGCGGCACTGTACACGGTTTGTTACCTTTTTGTGAGTAGTGCATGATAATAAAGATGCTGTTAAATCAAAATCTGTTCTTATCAGTTTAATATCTGATACGTCCCCTATCTGGGGACCATATATTAAATGGATTTTTAGAACAGGGAGATGGAAAAAGAGCTTGCTCTGTCCACTCCACGCATTGACCTGGTATTGCAGTACCTCCAGGAACGGTGCACCCCTTCTTAACCCAGTTTCCAAAAGCAGAACTCAATTCACCTGATTCATATTAGCCCGATTTAATGAATTGGAAGAAAGCATACGTCTTCATATGCACCTCAATTTGGCCCATTCACTTTTCACACTTCCTCCTTTTGTTTTTTATCTTTCACACTTTTGACTTTCTTTATTCATCCAAATAGCAAACTCATCACCACTCAACCTGACCAACTCGGCTATGTCCCCGTGCTGCAGTTCTCTGTCTTATCTAGATCATTTGCAATTGAATGGAATAGATCCCTTTTGGACAAAGTGGATTCACCTGCTGCTGCAGTGACCACAGGTGTGATAACATCTAGAATTGGCATCTGGTGCGATCTCTCCGCTTCCACTCCAAAGAAAGTTACCTGTTTATTCCTATCATGCATTGGTTTTTGGGGTTTTCTTTGAGTAATGATGATCTCTTTAGTAGTCTGTTGGCGCCCTCTCCTGGAGGAATAGTTTGCTTGCTCTTGGACATTCTAAAAGAGAGGTCATGATAGACATTGAGCTTCTGAGCTCAATTGGGGACAGTCATGGGTGATGAATGTTTGCAACCTACTGCGAAGCCTCATACCGCAATATAAGGAACGTCAAATACTAAGAAAGGGCGGCCTATGAAAGAATTACTACTTTCAATAAGTACACTTAAACGGCTAATTGGGAATAGAAAAACTGTAAAAAGCCCTCTGAGAAAGCCCCCCTCTAACCTTTGATAGTAAGCTTTTCTGTAGTCTGCCTGTTGATGTATTTTCCGTTTGAACTGTGCACAACATGAAGAGACGGAACACTGGCGGCTTGTCACAATGCCCCCCGATGACATCACAATAGCGCTGCTGCCTAGAAAACAAGCTGCGCAGAAGAAGTTGTTCTTTGGGTGGGAGGGTGGGCTAGTGGAAGGAGGGGGCAATCTCTTTTTTTCCCGGGTGGTAGGGGGATGACAGGAGAAGGGAAGCGGGTGGTGAGAAAGGTACAGAGGGCAGGGTTTGGGGGCTGGGAAGGAAAGGGAAAAGATTAGGGTTTGGGGATGATGAAAGGGCTTTCTACGGGTAAGGATGGCAAAGGGTGGCAGTGACGGAAAGTCAGGCAACCTGTCCTGTCCGTCTTTTTGTATCGTGAATTGGAAAGACTGCAAGGGGGAGGGGAGTTGCTTGCGCCCTAAAGGAGGAGTTATTCAGATTCATTGCAGTGGGCGGCGGCTGCAAAACGCACCATTCTTCTTGTTTTGGCTCTGCAAAGCAGCCTTTTCAAGGGTTGGCTTGGGTGACAAAATGTCTTGTGTAGGCGTGGGTTTGTCTCCCTCTCGCTCTCTCTCCCTAAGATGTGTCCGGCATAGGCCAGGGTGCCACTCGAGGCCCAAACCAATTCTGGTTATCGCTTCTCGGCCTTTTGGCTAAGATCAAGTGTAGTATCTGTTCTTATCAGTTTAATATCTGATACGTCCCCTATCTGGGGACCATATATTAAATGGATTTTTAGAACAGGGAGATGGAAAAAGAGCTTGCTCTGTCCACTCCACGCATTGACCTGGTATTGCAGTACCTCCAGGAACGGTGCACCCCTTCTTAACCCAGTTTCCAAAAGCAGAACTCAATTCACCTGATTCATATTAGCCCGATTTAATGAATTGGAAGAAAGCATACGTCTTCATATGCACCTCAATTTGGCCCATTCACTTTTCACACTTCCTCCTTTTGTTTTTTATCTTTCACACTTTTGACTTTCTTTATTCATCCAAATAGCAAACTCATCACCACTCAACCTGACCAACTCGGCTATGTCCCCGTGCTGCAGTTCTCTGTCTTATCTAGATCATTTGCAATTGAATGGAATAGATCCCTTTTGGACAAAGTGGATTCACCTGCTGCTGCAGTGACCACAGGTGTGATAACATCTAGAATTGGCATCTGGTGCGATCTCTCCGCTTCCACTCCAAAGAAAGTTACCTGTTTATTCCTATCATGCATTGGTTTTTGGGGTTTTCTTTGAGTAATGATGATCTCTTTAGTAGTCTGTTGGCGCCCTCTCCTGGAGGAATAGTTTGCTTGCTCTTGGACATTCTAAAAGAGAGGTCATGATAGACATTGAGCTTCTGAGCTCAATTGGGGACAGTCATGGGTGATGAATGTTTGCAACCTACTGCGAAGCCTCATACCGCAATATAAGGAACGTCAAATACTAAGAAAGGGCGGCCTATGAAAGAATTACTACTTTCAATAAGTACACTTAAACGGCTAATTGGGAATAGAAAAACTGTAAAAAGCCCTCTGAGAAAGCCCCCCTCTAACCTTTGATAGTAAGCTTTTCTGTAGTCTGCCTGTTGATGTATTTTCCGTTTGAACTGTGCACAACATGAAGAGACGGAACACTGGCGGCTTGTCACAATGCCCCCCGATGACATCACAATAGCGCTGCTGCCTAGAAAACAAGCTGCGCAGAAGAAGTTGTTCTTTGGGTGGGAGGGTGGGCTAGTGGAAGGAGGGGGCAATCTCTTTTTTTCCCGGGTGGTAGGGGGATGACAGGAGAAGGGAAGCGGGTGGTGAGAAAGGTACAGAGGGCAGGGTTTGGGGGCTGGGAAGGAAAGGGAAAAGATTAGGGTTTGGGGATGATGAAAGGGCTTTCTACGGGTAAGGATGGCAAAGGGTGGCAGTGACGGAAAGTCAGGCAACCTGTCCTGTCCGTCTTTTTGTATCGTGAATTGGAAAGACTGCAAGGGGGAGGGGAGTTGCTTGCGCCCTAAAGGAGGAGTTATTCAGATTCATTGCAGTGGGCGGCGGCTGCAAAACGCACCATTCTTCTTGTTTTGGCTCTGCAAAGCAGCCTTTTCAAGGGTTGGCTTGGGTGACAAAATGTCTTGTGTAGGCGTGGGTTTGTCTCCCTCTCGCTCTCTCTCCCTAAGATGTGTCCGGCATAGGCCAGGGTGCCACTCGAGGCCCAAACCAATTCTGGTTATCGCTTCTCGGCCTTTTGGCTAAGATCAAGTGTAGTATCTGTTCTTATCAGTTTAATATCTGATACGTCCCCTATCTGGGGACCATATATTAAATGGATTTTTAGAACAGGGAGATGGAAAAAGAGCTTGCTCTGTCCACTCCACGCATTGACCTGGTATTGCAGTACCTCCAGGAACGGTGCACCCCTTCTTAACCCAGTTTCCAAAAGCAGAACTCAATTCACCTGATTCATATTAGCCCGATTTAATGAATTGGAAGAAAGCATACGTCTTCATATGCACCTCAATTTGGCCCATTCACTTTTCACACTTCCTCCTTTTGTTTTTTATCTTTCACACTTTTGACTTTCTTTATTCATCCAAATAGCAAACTCATCACCACTCAACCTGACCAACTCGGCTATGTCCCCGTGCTGCAGTTCTCTGTCTTATCTAGATCATTTGCAATTGAATGGAATAGATCCCTTTTGGACAAAGTGGATTCACCTGCTGCTGCAGTGACCACAGGTGTGATAACATCTAGAATTGGCATCTGGTGCGATCTCTCCGCTTCCACTCCAAAGAAAGTTACCTGTTTATTCCTATCATGCATTGGTTTTTGGGGTTTTCTTTGAGTAATGATGATCTCTTTAGTAGTCTGTTGGCGCCCTCTCCTGGAGGAATAGTTTGCTTGCTCTTGGACATTCTAAAAGAGAGGTCATGATAGACATTGAGCTTCTGAGCTCAATTGGGGACAGTCATGGGTGATGAATGTTTGCAACCTACTGCGAAGCCTCATACCGCAATATAAGGAACGTCAAATACTAAGAAAGGGCGGCCTATGAAAGAATTACTACTTTCAATAAGTACACTTAAACGGCTAATTGGGAATAGAAAAACTGTAAAAAGCCCTCTGAGAAAGCCCCCCTCTAACCTTTGATAGTAAGCTTTTCTGTAGTCTGCCTGTTGATGTATTTTCCGTTTGAACTGTGCACAACATGAAGAGACGGAACACTGGCGGCTTGTCACAATGCCCCCCGATGACATCACAATAGCGCTGCTGCCTAGAAAACAAGCTGCGCAGAAGAAGTTGTTCTTTGGGTGGGAGGGTGGGCTAGTGGAAGGAGGGGGCAATCTCTTTTTTTCCCGGGTGGTAGGGGGATGACAGGAGAAGGGAAGCGGGTGGTGAGAAAGGTACAGAGGGCAGGGTTTGGGGGCTGGGAAGGAAAGGGAAAAGATTAGGGTTTGGGGATGATGAAAGGGCTTTCTACGGGTAAGGATGGCAAAGGGTGGCAGTGACGGAAAGTCAGGCAACCTGTCCTGTCCGTCTTTTTGTATCGTGAATTGGAAAGACTGCAAGGGGGAGGGGAGTTGCTTGCGCCCTAAAGGAGGAGTTATTCAGATTCATTGCAGTGGGCGGCGGCTGCAAAACGCACCATTCTTCTTGTTTTGGCTCTGCAAAGCAGCCTTTTCAAGGGTTGGCTTGGGTGACAAAATGTCTTGTGTAGGCGTGGGTTTGTCTCCCTCTCGCTCTCTCTCCCTAAGATGTGTCCGGCATAGGCCAGGGTGCCACTCGAGGCCCAAACCAATTCTGGTTATCGCTTCTCGGCCTTTTGGCTAAGATCAAGTGTAGTATCTGTTCTTATCAGTTTAATATCTGATACGTCCCCTATCTGGGGACCATATATTAAATGGATTTTTAGAACAGGGAGATGGAAAAAGAGCTTGCTCTGTCCACTCCACGCATTGACCTGGTATTGCAGTACCTCCAGGAACGGTGCACCCCTTCTTAACCCAGTTTCCAAAAGCAGAACTCAATTCACCTGATTCATATTAGCCCGATTTAATGAATTGGAAGAAAGCATACGTCTTCATATGCACCTCAATTTGGCCCATTCACTTTTCACACTTCCTCCTTTTGTTTTTTATCTTTCACACTTTTGACTTTCTTTATTCATCCAAATAGCAAACTCATCACCACTCAACCTGACCAACTCGGCTATGTCCCCGTGCTGCAGTTCTCTGTCTTATCTAGATCATTTGCAATTGAATGGAATAGATCCCTTTTGGACAAAGTGGATTCACCTGCTGCTGCAGTGACCACAGGTGTGATAACATCTAGAATTGGCATCTGGTGCGATCTCTCCGCTTCCACTCCAAAGAAAGTTACCTGTTTATTCCTATCATGCATTGGTTTTTGGGGTTTTCTTTGAGTAATGATGATCTCTTTAGTAGTCTGTTGGCGCCCTCTCCTGGAGGAATAGTTTGCTTGCTCTTGGACATTCTAAAAGAGAGGTCATGATAGACATTGAGCTTCTGAGCTCAATTGGGGACAGTCATGGGTGATGAATGTTTGCAACCTACTGCGAAGCCTCATACCGCAATATAAGGAACGTCAAATACTAAGAAAGGGCGGCCTATGAAAGAATTACTACTTTCAATAAGTACACTTAAACGGCTAATTGGGAATAGAAAAACTGTAAAAAGCCCTCTGAGAAAGCCCCCCTCTAACCTTTGATAGTAAGCTTTTCTGTAGTCTGCCTGTTGATGTATTTTCCGTTTGAACTGTGCACAACATGAAGAGACGGAACACTGGCGGCTTGTCACAATGCCCCCCGATGACATCACAATAGCGCTGCTGCCTAGAAAACAAGCTGCGCAGAAGAAGTTGTTCTTTGGGTGGGAGGGTGGGCTAGTGGAAGGAGGGGGCAATCTCTTTTTTTCCCGGGTGGTAGGGGGATGACAGGAGAAGGGAAGCGGGTGGTGAGAAAGGTACAGAGGGCAGGGTTTGGGGGCTGGGAAGGAAAGGGAAAAGATTAGGGTTTGGGGATGATGAAAGGGCTTTCTACGGGTAAGGATGGCAAAGGGTGGCAGTGACGGAAAGTCAGGCAACCTGTCCTGTCCGTCTTTTTGTATCGTGAATTGGAAAGACTGCAAGGGGGAGGGGAGTTGCTTGCGCCCTAAAGGAGGAGTTATTCAGATTCATTGCAGTGGGCGGCGGCTGCAAAACGCACCATTCTTCTTGTTTTGGCTCTGCAAAGCAGCCTTTTCAAGGGTTGGCTTGGGTGACAAAATGTCTTGTGTAGGCGTGGGTTTGTCTCCCTCTCGCTCTCTCTCCCTAAGATGTGTCCGGCATAGGCCAGGGTGCCACTCGAGGCCCAAACCAATTCTGGTTATCGCTTCTCGGCCTTTTGGCTAAGATCAAGTGTAGTATCTGTTCTTATCAGTTTAATATCTGATACGTCCCCTATCTGGGGACCATATATTAAATGGATTTTTAGAACAGGGAGATGGAAAAAGAGCTTGCTCTGTCCACTCCACGCATTGACCTGGTATTGCAGTACCTCCAGGAACGGTGCACCCCTTCTTAACCCAGTTTCCAAAAGCAGAACTCAATTCACCTGATTCATATTAGCCCGATTTAATGAATTGGAAGAAAGCATACGTCTTCATATGCACCTCAATTTGGCCCATTCACTTTTCACACTTCCTCCTTTTGTTTTTTATCTTTCACACTTTTGACTTTCTTTATTCATCCAAATAGCAAACTCATCACCACTCAACCTGACCAACTCGGCTATGTCCCCGTGCTGCAGTTCTCTGTCTTATCTAGATCATTTGCAATTGAATGGAATAGATCCCTTTTGGACAAAGTGGATTCACCTGCTGCTGCAGTGACCACAGGTGTGATAACATCTAGAATTGGCATCTGGTGCGATCTCTCCGCTTCCACTCCAAAGAAAGTTACCTGTTTATTCCTATCATGCATTGGTTTTTGGGGTTTTCTTTGAGTAATGATGATCTCTTTAGTAGTCTGTTGGCGCCCTCTCCTGGAGGAATAGTTTGCTTGCTCTTGGACATTCTAAAAGAGAGGTCATGATAGACATTGAGCTTCTGAGCTCAATTGGGGACAGTCATGGGTGATGAATGTTTGCAACCTACTGCGAAGCCTCATACCGCAATATAAGGAACGTCAAATACTAAGAAAGGGCGGCCTATGAAAGAATTACTACTTTCAATAAGTACACTTAAACGGCTAATTGGGAATAGAAAAACTGTAAAAAGCCCTCTGAGAAAGCCCCCCTCTAACCTTTGATAGTAAGCTTTTCTGTAGTCTGCCTGTTGATGTATTTTCCGTTTGAACTGTGCACAACATGAAGAGACGGAACACTGGCGGCTTGTCACAATGCCCCCCGATGACATCACAATAGCGCTGCTGCCTAGAAAACAAGCTGCGCAGAAGAAGTTGTTCTTTGGGTGGGAGGGTGGGCTAGTGGAAGGAGGGGGCAATCTCTTTTTTTCCCGGGTGGTAGGGGGATGACAGGAGAAGGGAAGCGGGTGGTGAGAAAGGTACAGAGGGCAGGGTTTGGGGGCTGGGAAGGAAAGGGAAAAGATTAGGGTTTGGGGATGATGAAAGGGCTTTCTACGGGTAAGGATGGCAAAGGGTGGCAGTGACGGAAAGTCAGGCAACCTGTCCTGTCCGTCTTTTTGTATCGTGAATTGGAAAGACTGCAAGGGGGAGGGGAGTTGCTTGCGCCCTAAAGGAGGAGTTATTCAGATTCATTGCAGTGGGCGGCGGCTGCAAAACGCACCATTCTTCTTGTTTTGGCTCTGCAAAGCAGCCTTTTCAAGGGTTGGCTTGGGTGACAAAATGTCTTGTGTAGGCGTGGGTTTGTCTCCCTCTCGCTCTCTCTCCCTAAGATGTGTCCGGCATAGGCCAGGGTGCCACTCGAGGCCCAAACCAATTCTGGTTATCGCTTCTCGGCCTTTTGGCTAAGATCAAGTGTAGTATCTGTTCTTATCAGAACAAACTGAGCTAGCTACACTTGACGAGATACGATCAGGGAGACGAGCTCCAAAGCCCAGCCGAGACCGGAAGAGGGAGATCGGACGGAAGAAGAGCTTGGCAGAAAGAAGCAAGAAGACGAAGGCTCGGAGAAGACTTGGGGAGACCAGAGGAACTTCGAGGAGGAACACAGCGGGAGAAGACACCCGGAGAAGAATCCAAGATCCAGCTCCGGGAACTCAAGCAGGAACCAGCCATGGCAAGCAAGCCAGAGAAGGCAGCCAAGAAGGCTCAGGACCCAGGGACCTCCAGGAAGGCTCATCCAGAGGCTTCTTCGGCCCAAGAGGCCCCTACCTCCGACGCCAGCCAGCCGGAGGGAGCCCGGACGCCGCCTGAAAAGGCTCCAACCCTGGAGCCTTGGATGCGGCAGACGGTCGCCCTGAAGCTAAAGGCGGTGGATGGTAGGTTGCCGGACATGTCCAGCGACGTGTTCTGCAAGAAGATGATTCTGGATCAGGGCTTCTCCAGGGCGGAAACCCTGAGTGTCCAGACCTTCATGACTGGCATTTTTCTGGTAACCTTTGCCACGGTGAATGCCTGCAGGAGATACTGGGAGGCGATGAACGCAGCGATGCCGGACTCCCCTTTTCATTCTTTTTTAGGATCCTGTCCTATACAGAGGGATGAGAAGAGGATCACGGTCTCCATGCGGAACCCGCACACCCCAGGAAGAGACATCTCCACGTTCCTGGGACGTCTCTGCACAGTGGTGAGGGAGCCATCCCACATCCTTAACGGCAACGGATTCTGGACGGGTAAGTGGTCAGTAACCGTTCGACTCTACAGGGAACCAGCATCCGAGGATGGTCTCCAGCACCTGCCCCCGACATTCTCTCTGGGAAACTCCTTTGGTCTCATCTACTACCCGGACATGCCACACAACTGCAGGAAATGTGGCGGGAAAGGGCATTCGATGAAGACCTGCAAGGAGGACGCCTGCAGGGTTTGCCGGGTGACAGGACACAGCTCCAAGGACTGCCCAAAGAAGAAGACTTGCAACCTATGTGGACAGGCGGACCACCTTTACAAGGACTGCCCACAGCGGGAGAAATCCTGGGCAAGGGTTGCCGCGGCGACCCAGTATCGGGTAGTCACAGCTTCGTCGACCAAGGCAGCTACGACCAAGGCCACAGAGGCCAAGGACAAGGCGGCCAAGAACCCGGCGACCGTGGCTCCAGCCGATGCCCCAGCAGCCACGGAGTCCAGGGAAAAGAAGGGTAAGAAAACTGTTGCCCCCTCCCTGGTCCCCCCCCCTGTCACCCCTGTCCAAACCCCTCCCCCCCCGGCCAACCCTACTGAGGATTCCACTACCTCCACCTCATTTCCCTACTCCTCAGTTGGTCTCCTCACCCCCCCCCCAAAGCCCACTCTCCCTCCCCAGACCATGAGAGCAGAGGGCCTCAGCACTCTTGCACTTTTCACCGAGGAGGATTTTCCAGCTCTTGTCTCCTCAGGTACAGGCCAAAGGAAAAGGAAGGTGGAAGATAGTCCTGTCGCAGAACCTTCCAAGCTGTTCATTGTGGACCCCAATCCACCCCAGGAAGAGGAGGATGGCCTCCTCCCAGAACCGGACGTGTTGGAGCAGATGGTGGAGTCCCTTGTGGCCGAAGAAGAAATGGAGGAGTCGGAAGCCACTGAGGCACCATCCCTGCTCGAGCAGCTAGAAGAAGAGGGTCTGCTGGAGATACCCTTACCAGCAGGTGCCAAAGAGGAAGAACCGCCCGACCGGAGTGGTAACTAAGGCACACCGCCTGCTCTAACTTTCTCTTTCCTCCAATGACTGCTAACATTAACATCTTTTCCATTAATGTTAGGAGCATCAGAGACAAGTTCCGACGTCAGACAATTTTTGCGTTCCTTAACACTCAGTCTAGTGATGTATTTTTCCTGCAGGAATGCTCCCTTCCCTCCTCTAGGTCCTTCAACCATCTGGCCAGGGAGTGGACCCATGGCCCATCCTACTGGTCTGGCGGGGGCGACTGTAGGTCCGCGGGGGTCGCCGTGCTGATCAGGGGAAGCGCCTTCACATTGGACTCTGTTCAGGAAATCGTCTGCGGCAGGTTACTGCTCGTGGATGGCACCTGGGCGGGAGAACCTGTCAGGTTCATCAATGTGTATGCTTCTCCTGTGAAGAGCGATCGACTGGAGCTCCTCCAAGCCCTGCGCCCTCAGCTCGCTACCGCCAGGACGGTAGTGATGGCCGGGGATTTCAACTGCCCAATTGAGGAGGATGGACGCAGTTCTGGAACGGCTGCCAAGTTGGACGTCACATCCAAACTGCTCATTGAGATGGTGACCGAAGCCTCTCTTGTGGACGTTGTTGGCTCCATCGGACACGGATCCGTGAACTATTCATGGTGCCGATCCGATGGCTCGCTGCGTTCCAGGATTGACTTTGTGTTTACCTCTCGGGCGGTTGGGCGGAGTGGGCACTCGATGGTCCCCTGCTTCTTCTCTGACCACAGAGCCATTCACTTTCAAGGTGTGCTGGGCCATGGCTTCCCCATTGGCCCGGGCTCCTGGAAGCTGAACTGCTCTCTGCTGGAAAAGGGTGAGATTCTGGAGGAGCTTAGAGCTGCCTACTCCACGTGGCGGGCCTACAAGGCGGGCTTCCAGTCTGTTTCTGACTGGTGGGAATACGTTAAACTCGAGTTCCGTTTCTTCTTTCAGGCAAAGAGTCAACAACAGGCGTGTCTGAAGAGGAGGGACTTCAGGAGACTCCAGCGTGAGCTGCGTTCCCTGCAGGACCTTCTTCGATGCGGCTGGGACGTGAGAGAGGAGCTGGAGGAGACTAAGAGGAGCCTGAAAAGGCACTTCGAGGAGGAGTCCGAGCGAATTGTCTTCCGTTCCAAAGTGGAGAACCTGGAGAAGGGTGAGAAATGTAACTCGTTCTTTTTCAGGAAACTCCACGCCGGTCACACGCCCATGAATGAACTACGAGACGAGAGTGGAAGCATACGACGCGGGAAAGAGAATGTGATGAAGGTCGTCAGCGACTTCTACAGCGAACTCTACGCCCGCAAGACTACTGACCCCGAGGCCGCCGATAAGTTCCTGTCAGGTATCACTAACCATCTTGACCCTGCAGACGCGGCGGCCATGGACGTTCCTCTGACGGTGGACGAGCTGCTCTCGGCCGCCAAATCCTTTAGTTCTGGCAGGACACCGGGCAGTGACGGCCTCCCAGCAGAGCTCTATGTAGCGCTGGGAGACCTAATCTGTCCGGACCTGTTAGGGCTGTATGAGGAGATGGTGGTGGAGGGCAGAATGCCTCCATCTCTGAGGGAAGGAATGGTCACGATCCTGTACAAGCGTAAAGGAGAGAGGTGCGACCTGAAGAATTGGCGTCCCATCACCCTTCTGAATGTCGACTACAAGATCCTGGCCAAGACGATGGCAACGAGACTGAAGACGGTTATCGGACGGATCATCCACCCGGATCAGACTTGCGGCATCCCCGGACGTCGCATCGCAGACAGCCTGGCTCTCATGCGGGACACGGTCGAGTACATCAAAGCCCGCCGGGTGCACGCAGCCCTGATCTCGTTGGATCAGGAAAAGGCCTTCGACCGTGTTTCCCATGAGTTCCTGGGCAAAGCTCTGCACAGGTTAGGTTTGGGTAACATGTTTTGTTTGTATGTCCAACTAATGTATTTTGATATTCACAGCTCGGTGTTGGTAAACGGCTGGAAGACTGACCCCTTCCCGGTCCTCTCAGGGGTCAGACAAGGCTGTCCTCTGTCACCTCTTCTTTTTGTTTTTGTTTTTGTTTGTGTTATAGAACTCTTTGCAGAGGCTATCCGGCGGAATGGAGAGATCAGAGGGATCACCGCACCAGGACCAGAACGCTTCGAGGTCAAGTGCTCGCTCTACATGGACGACGTGACCGTCTTCTGCGCGGACCGGCGCTCAGTCGACACCCTCGTCCAGACCTGTGAGACCTTCGGACGGGCTTCGGGAGCCAAAGTCAACTGCGGGAAGTCGGAAGCCATGCTCTTCGGGGACTGGCAGCCGGCCTCTTCCGCCCCCTTCCCTTTCAGCATCCAGCCGGATTTCATCAAGGTTCTTGGAGTCTGGTTCGGGAAGGAAGGAGCAGCCCTCAAGTCCTGGGAGGAACGCTTGACCAAGATCACCCAACGGATCGGTCTGTGGAGCCTCAGACGCCTCACCTGTGAGGGCAAAGCACTGGTCCTGCGTAACGAGGTACTGCCCGTGCTGCAGTACACGGCCCAGGCCTGGCCCCCCCTTGCCACCGTGTGCAGGGCCATTACCAGGACGGTGTTTCGTTTTGTCTGGGGATCCAAGATGGACAGAGTAAAGCGGAGCATCATGTACAAGGATCCTCGCAAGGGTGGGAAGGGCGTACCCGATATCCCCACCCTCCTGCGATCCTCCTTCGTATGTGACTGCGTTCGCCGAACTCTGCGAGTCAAGAGAGGTTCCGCGGGTGGGTCCATGTCTCGCTTCTTCCTGCTCCCCCTTTGGAGACGGTTAGGCTGGGACAAGTGGGACAGCTCCTTCCCCTACAACTGGACGGCGCCATGGTTCTACGGAGACGTGGTTCGGTTTGTGAGGGAACACCAACTGGAGGGACTCAAGCCTGATTTGTGGAAGCCAAAGACTATCCACAAACTCATCAGAGCCAAGGACGAAATGGAGAACATTCCAGGACTTCATCACGACACACTGGAGACTGTTTGGACAAACGTGTCATCGGCTGGATTGACCAACGGGCACAAGGACTTGTCATGGATGGCGATACAGGGCGGACTGCCCGTCCGGTCATTCATGCACGCCCGGAACCTGTGCAAAACCCGGTACTGCCCAAGGTGCCCCTTCGTGGAGGAAACATCGCTGCACGCCTTTTGGGACTGCCGTTTCGCACAGCGCCTGTTGGTTGCCCTGGAGGATGACCTGAGGAACTCCGTCCCCAGAGGGAGCCTATCGTACCATTCCGTACTTTATGGACTCTTCCCTGGGACTCACACCGTTGGAGCCATCCAGGAGGCTTGGCGCCTTATGAACTGCTTTAAGGACGCTATTTGGGTCGCCAGGAACCGGCTCATCTTGAAGAGGGAGAGGATGTCTATCCAGGATTGCCGCAGGCTGATCCACAGCCTGCTCAGAGACTATTCCATCATGGACAGTCCGGACGACAGCGCCGAGGAGGAGGTTTAGACCTCTTCCATGCCCCCTCCCTCCTTTTCCCGTTATGTGCGTCTTTCAATAAAGCTTCGGGCCTGTGATTTCCCCACCCTATCCCCCTTTTCCCCTACCCCCATCCCCCAATCGCCGGTTCGTCGTTATTTATTGTCTAACTTTTTCTTTCAGCTTGAGTGTTATGGATAAGCATAGGAGCGTGATGTATAGTTTAGTGCGTCGTACTCTATGGCTATGTAAGAAGGATTGTATATTTCTGTGTGTACGGGGCTGCGGCACTGTACACGGTTTGTTACCTTTTTGTGAGTAGTGCATGATAATAAAGATGCTGTTAAATCAAAAAAATCTGTTCTTATCAGTTTAATATCTGATACGTCCCCTATC
Organism: Anomaloglossus baeobatrachus; assembly: GCF_048569485.1. NCBI lineage: Eukaryota > Metazoa > Chordata > Amphibia > Anura > Aromobatidae > Anomaloglossus > Anomaloglossus baeobatrachus. The sequence goes on from NW_027442219.1 coordinate 75,364, forward strand.
TGGGGACCATATATTAAATGGATTTTTAGAACAGGGAGATGGAAAAAGAGCTTGCTCTGTCCACTCCACGCATTGACCTGGTATTGCAGTACCTCCAGGAACGGTGCACCCCTTCTTAACCCAGTTTCCAAAAGCAGAACTCAATTCACCTGATTCATATTAGCCCGATTTAATGAATTGGAAGAAAGCATACGTCTTCATATGCACCTCAATTTGGCCCATTCACTTTTCACACTTCCTCCTTTTGTTTTTTATCTTTCACACTTTTGACTTTCTTTATTCATCCAAATAGCAAACTCATCACCACTCAACCTGACCAACTCGGCTATGTCCCCGTGCTGCAGTTCTCTGTCTTATCTAGATCATTTGCAATTGAATGGAATAGATCCCTTTTGGACAAAGTGGATTCACCTGCTGCTGCAGTGACCACAGGTGTGATAACATCTAGAATTGGCATCTGGTGCGATCTCTCCGCTTCCACTCCAAAGAAAGTTACCTGTTTATTCCTATCATGCATTGGTTTTTGGGGTTTTCTTTGAGTAATGATGATCTCTTTAGTAGTCTGTTGGCGCCCTCTCCTGGAGGAATAGTTTGCTTGCTCTTGGACATTCTAAAAGAGAGGTCATGATAGACATTGAGCTTCTGAGCTCAATTGGGGACAGTCATGGGTGATGAATGTTTGCAACCTACTGCGAAGCCTCATACCGCAATATAAGGAACGTCAAATACTAAGAAAGGGCGGCCTATGAAAGAATTACTACTTTCAATAAGTACACTTAAACGGCTAATTGGGAATAGAAAAACTGTAAAAAGCCCTCTGAGAAAGCCCCCCTCTAACCTTTGATAGTAAGCTTTTCTGTAGTCTGCCTGTTGATGTATTTTCCGTTTGAACTGTGCACAACATGAAGAGACGGAACACTGGCGGCTTGTCACAATGCCCCCCGATGACATCACAATAGCGCTGCTGCCTAGAAAACAAGCTGCGCAGAAGAAGTTGTTCTTTGGGTGGGAGGGTGGGCTAGTGGAAGGAGGGGGCAATCTCTTTTTTTCCCGGGTGGTAGGGGGATGACAGGAGAAGGGAAGCGGGTGGTGAGAAAGGTACAGAGGGCAGGGTTTGGGGGCTGGGAAGGAAAGGGAAAAGATTAGGGTTTGGGGATGATGAAAGGGCTTTCTACGGGTAAGGATGGCAAAGGGTGGCAGTGACGGAAAGTCAGGCAACCTGTCCTGTCCGTCTTTTTGTATCGTGAATTGGAAAGACTGCAAGGGGGAGGGGAGTTGCTTGCGCCCTAAAGGAGGAGTTATTCAGATTCATTGCAGTGGGCGGCGGCTGCAAAACGCACCATTCTTCTTGTTTTGGCTCTGCAAAGCAGCCTTTTCAAGGGTTGGCTTGGGTGACAAAATGTCTTGTGTAGGCGTGGGTTTGTCTCCCTCTCGCTCTCTCTCCCTAAGATGTGTCCGGCATAGGCCAGGGTGCCACTCGAGGCCCAAACCAATTCTGGTTATCGCTTCTCGGCCTTTTGGCTAAGATCAAGTGTAGTATCTGTTCTTATCAGTTTAATATCTGATACGTCCCCTATCTGGGGACCATATATTAAATGGATTTTTAGAACAGGGAGATGGAAAAAGAGCTTGCTCTGTCCACTCCACGCATTGACCTGGTATTGCAGTACCTCCAGGAACGGTGCACCCCTTCTTAACCCAGTTTCCAAAAGCAGAACTCAATTCACCTGATTCATATTAGCCCGATTTAATGAATTGGAAGAAAGCATACGTCTTCATATGCACCTCAATTTGGCCCATTCACTTTTCACACTTCCTCCTTTTGTTTTTTATCTTTCACACTTTTGACTTTCTTTATTCATCCAAATAGCAAACTCATCACCACTCAACCTGACCAACTCGGCTATGTCCCCGTGCTGCAGTTCTCTGTCTTATCTAGATCATTTGCAATTGAATGGAATAGATCCCTTTTGGACAAAGTGGATTCACCTGCTGCTGCAGTGACCACAGGTGTGATAACATCTAGAATTGGCATCTGGTGCGATCTCTCCGCTTCCACTCCAAAGAAAGTTACCTGTTTATTCCTATCATGCATTGGTTTTTGGGGTTTTCTTTGAGTAATGATGATCTCTTTAGTAGTCTGTTGGCGCCCTCTCCTGGAGGAATAGTTTGCTTGCTCTTGGACATTCTAAAAGAGAGGTCATGATAGACATTGAGCTTCTGAGCTCAATTGGGGACAGTCATGGGTGATGAATGTTTGCAACCTACTGCGAAGCCTCATACCGCAATATAAGGAACGTCAAATACTAAGAAAGGGCGGCCTATGAAAGAATTACTACTTTCAATAAGTACACTTAAACGGCTAATTGGGAATAGAAAAACTGTAAAAAGCCCTCTGAGAAAGCCCCCCTCTAACCTTTGATAGTAAGCTTTTCTGTAGTCTGCCTGTTGATGTATTTTCCGTTTGAACTGTGCACAACATGAAGAGACGGAACACTGGCGGCTTGTCACAATGCCCCCCGATGACATCACAATAGCGCTGCTGCCTAGAAAACAAGCTGCGCAGAAGAAGTTGTTCTTTGGGTGGGAGGGTGGGCTAGTGGAAGGAGGGGGCAATCTCTTTTTTTCCCGGGTGGTAGGGGGATGACAGGAGAAGGGAAGCGGGTGGTGAGAAAGGTACAGAGGGCAGGGTTTGGGGGCTGGGAAGGAAAGGGAAAAGATTAGGGTTTGGGGATGATGAAAGGGCTTTCTACGGGTAAGGATGGCAAAGGGTGGCAGTGACGGAAAGTCAGGCAACCTGTCCTGTCCGTCTTTTTGTATCGTGAATTGGAAAGACTGCAAGGGGGAGGGGAGTTGCTTGCGCCCTAAAGGAGGAGTTATTCAGATTCATTGCAGTGGGCGGCGGCTGCAAAACGCACCATTCTTCTTGTTTTGGCTCTGCAAAGCAGCCTTTTCAAGGGTTGGCTTGGGTGACAAAATGTCTTGTGTAGGCGTGGGTTTGTCTCCCTCTCGCTCTCTCTCCCTAAGATGTGTCCGGCATAGGCCAGGGTGCCACTCGAGGCCCAAACCAATTCTGGTTATCGCTTCTCGGCCTTTTGGCTAAGATCAAGTGTAGTATCTGTTCTTATCAGTTTAATATCTGATACGTCCCCTATCTGGGGACCATATATTAAATGGATTTTTAGAACAGGGAGATGGAAAAAGAGCTTGCTCTGTCCACTCCACGCATTGACCTGGTATTGCAGTACCTCCAGGAACGGTGCACCCCTTCTTAACCCAGTTTCCAAAAGCAGAACTCAATTCACCTGATTCATATTAGCCCGATTTAATGAATTGGAAGAAAGCATACGTCTTCATATGCACCTCAATTTGGCCCATTCACTTTTCACACTTCCTCCTTTTGTTTTTTATCTTTCACACTTTTGACTTTCTTTATTCATCCAAATAGCAAACTCATCACCACTCAACCTGACCAACTCGGCTATGTCCCCGTGCTGCAGTTCTCTGTCTTATCTAGATCATTTGCAATTGAATGGAATAGATCCCTTTTGGACAAAGTGGATTCACCTGCTGCTGCAGTGACCACAGGTGTGATAACATCTAGAATTGGCATCTGGTGCGATCTCTCCGCTTCCACTCCAAAGAACGTTACCTGTTTATTCCTATCATGCATTGGTTTTTGGGGTTTTCTTTGAGTAATGATGATCTCTTTAGTAGTCTGTTGGCGCCCTCTCCTGGAGGAATAGTTTGCTTGCTCTTGGACATTCTAAAAGAGAGGTCATGATAGACATTGAGCTTCTGAGCTCAATTGGGGACAGTCATGGGTGATGAATGTTTGCAACCTACTGCGAAGCCTCATACCGCAATATAAGGAACGTCAAATACTAAGAAAGGGCGGCCTATGAAAGAATTACTACTTTCAATAAGTACACTTAAACGGCTAATTGGGAATAGAAAAACTGTAAAAAGCCCTCTGAGAAAGCCCCCCTCTAACCTTTGATAGTAAGCTTTTCTGTAGTCTGCCTGTTGATGTATTTTCCGTTTGAACTGTGCACAACATGAAGAGACGGAACACTGGCGGCTTGTCACAATGCCCCCCGATGACATCACAATAGCGCTGCTGCCTAGAAAACAAGCTGCGCAGAAGAAGTTGTTCTTTGGGTGGGAGGGTGGGCTAGTGGAAGGAGGGGGCAATCTCTTTTTTTCCCGGGTGGTAGGGGGATGACAGGAGAAGGGAAGCGGGTGGTGAGAAAGGTACAGAGGGCAGGGTTTGGGGGCTGGGAAGGAAAGGGAAAAGATTAGGGTTTGGGGATGATGAAAGGGCTTTCTACGGGTAAGGATGGCAAAGGGTGGCAGTGACGGAAAGTCAGGCAACCTGTCCTGTCCGTCTTTTTGTATCGTGAATTGGAAAGACTGCAAGGGGGAGGGGAGTTGCTTGCGCCCTAAAGGAGGAGTTATTCAGATTCATTGCAGTGGGCGGCGGCTGCAAAACGCACCATTCTTCTTGTTTTGGCTCTGCAAAGCAGCCTTTTCAAGGGTTGGCTTGGGTGACAAAATGTCTTGTGTAGGCGTGGGTTTGTCTCCCTCTCGCTCTCTCTCCCTAAGATGTGTCCGGCATAGGCCAGGGTGCCACTCGAGGCCCAAACCAATTCTGGTTATCGCTTCTCGGCCTTTTGGCTAAGATCAAGTGTAGTATCTGTTCTTATCAGTTTAATATCTGATACGTCCCCTATCTGGGGACCATATATTAAATGGATTTTTAGAACAGGGAGATGGAAAAAGAGCTTGCTCTGTCCACTCCACGCATTGACCTGGTATTGCAGTACCTCCAGGAACGGTGCACCCCTTCTTAACCCAGTTTCCAAAAGCAGAACTCAATTCACCTGATTCATATTAGCCCGATTTAATGAATTGGAAGAAAGCATACGTCTTCATATGCACCTCAATTTGGCCCATTCACTTTTCACACTTCCTCCTTTTGTTTTTTATCTTTCACACTTTTGACTTTCTTTATTCATCCAAATAGCTAACTCATCACCACTCAACCTGACCAACTCGGCTATGTCCCCGTGCTGCAGTTCTCTGTCTTATCTAGATCATTTGCAATTGAATGGAATAGATCCCTTTTGGACAAAGTGGATTCACCTGCTGCTGCAGTGACCACAGGTGTGATAACATCTAGAATTGGCATCTGGTGCGATCTCTCCGCTTCCACTCCAAAGAAAGTTACCTGTTTATTCCTATCATGCATTGGTTTTTGGGGTTTTCTTTGAGTAATGATGATCTCTTTAGTAGTCTGTTGGCGCCCTCTCCTGGAGGAATAGTTTGCTTGCTCTTGGACATTCTAAAAGAGAGGTCATGATAGACATTGAGCTTCTGAGCTCAATTGGGGACAGTCATGGGTGATGAATGTTTGCAACCTACTGCGAAGCCTCATACCGCAATATAAGGAACGTCAAATACTAAGAAAGGGCGGCCTATGAAAGAATTACTACTTTCAATAAGTACACTTAAACGGCTAATTGGGAATAGAAAAACTGTAAAAAGCCCTCTGAGAAAGCCCCCCTCTAACCTTTGATAGTAAGCTTTTCTGTAGTCTGCCTGTTGATGTATTTTCCGTTTGAACTGTGCACAACATGAAGAGACGGAACACTGGCGGCTTGTCACAATGCCCCCCGATGACATCACAATAGCGCTGCTGCCTAGAAAACAAGCTGCGCAGAAGAAGTTGTTCTTTGGGTGGGAGGGTGGGCTAGTGGAAGGAGGGGGCAATCTCTTTTTTTCCCGGGTGGTAGGGGGATGACAGGAGAAGGGAAGCGGGTGGTGAGAAAGGTACAGAGGGCAGGGTTTGGGGGCTGGGAAGGAAAGGGAAAAGATTAGGGTTTGGGGATGATGAAAGGGCTTTCTACGGGTAAGGATGGCAAAGGGTGGCAGTGACGGAAAGTCAGGCAACCTGTCCTGTCCGTCTTTTTGTATCGTGAATTGGAAAGACTGCAAGGGGGAGGGGAGTTGCTTGCGCCCTAAAGGAGGAGTTATTCAGATTCATTGCAGTGGGCGGCGGCTGCAAAACGCACCATTCTTCTTGTTTTGGCTCTGCAAAGCAGCCTTTTCAAGGGTTGGCTTGGGTGACAAAATGTCTTGTGTAGGCGTGGGTTTGTCTCCCTCTCGCTCTCTCTCCCTAAGATGTGTCCGGCATAGGCCAGGGTGCCACTCGAGGCCCAAACCAATTCTGGTTATCGCTTCTCGGCCTTTTGGCTAAGATCAAGTGTAGTATCTGTTCTTATCAGTTTAATATCTGATACGTCCCCTATCTGGGGACCATATATTAAATGGATTTTTAGAACAGGGAGATGGAAAAAGAGCTTGCTCTGTCCACTCCACGCATTGACCTGGTATTGCAGTACCTCCAGGAACGGTGCACCCCTTCTTAACCCAGTTTCCAAAAGCAGAACTCAATTCACCTGATTCATATTAGCCCGATTTAATGAATTGGAAGAAAGCATACGTCTTCATATGCACCTCAATTTGGCCCATTCACTTTTCACACTTCCTCCTTTTGTTTTTTATCTTTCACACTTTTGACTTTCTTTATTCATCCAAATAGCAAACTCATCACCACTCAACCTGACCAACTCGGCTATGTCCCCGTGCTGCAGTTCTCTGTCTTATCTAGATCATTTGCAATTGAATGGAATAGATCCCTTTTGGACAAAGTGGATTCACCTGCTGCTGCAGTGACCACAGGTGTGATAACATCTAGAATTGGCATCTGGTGCGATCTCTCCGCTTCCACTCCAAAGAAAGTTACCTGTTTATTCCTATCATGCATTGGTTTTTGGGGTTTTCTTTGAGTAATGATGATCTCTTTAGTAGTCTGTTGGCGCCCTCTCCTGGAGGAATAGTTTGCTTGCTCTTGGACATTCTAAAAGAGAGGTCATGATAGACATTGAGCTTCTGAGCTCAATTGGGGACAGTCATGGGTGATGAATGTTTGCAACCTACTGCGAAGCCTCATACCGCAATATAAGGAACGTCAAATACTAAGAAAGGGCGGCCTATGAAAGAATTACTACTTTCAATAAGTACACTTAAACGGCTAATTGGGAATAGAAAAACTGTAAAAAGCCCTCTGAGAAAGCCCCCCTCTAACCTTTGATAGTAAGCTTTTCTGTAGTCTGCCTGTTGATGTATTTTCCGTTTGAACTGTGCACAACATGAAGAGACGGAACACTGGCGGCTTGTCACAATGCCCCCCGATGACATCACAATAGCGCTGCTGCCTAGAAAACAAGCTGCGCAGAAGAAGTTGTTCTTTGGGTGGGAGGGTGGGCTAGTGGAAGGAGGGGGCAATCTCTTTTTTTCCCGGGTGGTAGGGGGATGACAGGAGAAGGGAAGCGGGTGGTGAGAAAGGTACAGAGGGCAGGGTTTGGGGGCTGGGAAGGAAAGGGAAAAGATTAGGGTTTGGGGATGATGAAAGGGCTTTCTACGGGTAAGGATGGCAAAGGGTGGCAGTGACGGAAAGTCAGGCAACCTGTCCTGTCCGTCTTTTTGTATCGTGAATTGGAAAGACTGCAAGGGGGAGGGGAGTTGCTTGCGCCCTAAAGGAGGAGTTATTCAGATTCATTGCAGTGGGCGGCGGCTGCAAAACGCACCATTCTTCTTGTTTTGGCTCTGCAAAGCAGCCTTTTCAAGGGTTGGCTTGGGTGACAAAATGTCTTGTGTAGGCGTGGGTTTGTCTCCCTCTCGCTCTCTCTCCCTAAGATGTGTCCGGCATAGGCCAGGGTGCCACTCGAGGCCCAAACCAATTCTGGTTATCGCTTCTCGGCCTTTTGGCTAAGATCAAGTGTAGTATCTGTTCTTATCAGTTTAATATCTGATACGTCCCCTATCTGGGGACCATATATTAAATGGATTTTTAGAACAGGGAGATGGAAAAAGAGCTTGCTCTGTCCACTCCACGCATTGACCTGGTATTGCAGTACCTCCAGGAACGGTGCACCCCTTCTTAACCCAGTTTCCAAAAGCAGAACTCAATTCACCTGATTCATATTAGCCCGATTTAATGAATTGGAAGAAAGCATACGTCTTCATATGCACCTCAATTTGGCCCATTCACTTTTCACACTTCCTCCTTTTGTTTTTTATCTTTCACACTTTTGACTTTCTTTATTCATCCAAATAGCAAACTCATCACCACTCAACCTGACCAACTCGGCTATGTCCCCGTGCTGCAGTTCTCTGTCTTATCTAGATCATTTGCAATTGAATGGAATAGATCCCTTTTGGACAAAGTGGATTCACCTGCTGCTGCAGTGACCACAGGTGTGATAACATCTAGAATTGGCATCTGGTGCGATCTCTCCGCTTCCACTCCAAAGAAAGTTACCTGTTTATTCCTATCATGCATTGGTTTTTGGGGTTTTCTTTGAGTAATGATGATCTCTTTAGTAGTCTGTTGGCGCCCTCTCCTGGAGGAATAGTTTGCTTGCTCTTGGACATTCTAAAAGAGAGGTCATGATAGACATTGAGCTTCTGAGCTCAATTGGGGACAGTCATGGGTGATGAATGTTTGCAACCTACTGCGAAGCCTCATACCGCAATATAAGGAACGTCAAATACTAAGAAAGGGCGGCCTATGAAAGAATTACTACTTTCAATAAGTACACTTAAACGGCTAATTGGGAATAGAAAAACTGTAAAAAGCCCTCTGAGAAAGCCCCCCTCTAACCTTTGATAGTAAGCTTTTCTGTAGTCTGCCTGTTGATGTATTTTCCGTTTGAACTGTGCACAACATGAAGAGACGGAACACTGGCGGCTTGTCACAATGCCCCCCGATGACATCACAATAGCGCTGCTGCCTAGAAAACAAGCTGCGCAGAAGAAGTTGTTCTTTGGGTGGGAGGGTGGGCTAGTGGAAGGAGGGGGCAATCTCTTTTTTTCCCGGGTGGTAGGGGGATGACAGGAGAAGGGAAGCGGGTGGTGAGAAAGGTACAGAGGGCAGGGTTTGGGGGCTGGGAAGGAAAGGGAAAAGATTAGGGTTTGGGGATGATGAAAGGGCTTTCTATGGGTAAGGATGGCAAAGGGTGGCAGTGACGGAAAGTCAGGCAACCTGTCCTGTCCGTCTTTTTGTATCGTGAATTGGAAAGACTGCAAGGGGGAGGGGAGTTGCTTGCGCCCTAAAGGAGGAGTTATTCAGATTCATTGCAGTGGGCGGCGGCTGCAAAACGCACCATTCTTCTTGTTTTGGCTCTGCAAAGCAGCCTTTTCAAGGGTTGGCTTGGGTGACAAAATGTCTTGTGTAGGCGTGGGTTTGTCTCCCTCTCGCTCTCTCTCCCTAAGATGTGTCCGGCATAGGCCAGGGTGCCACTCGAGGCCCAAACCAATTCTGGTTATCGCTTCTCGGCCTTTTGGCTAAGATCAAGTGTAGTATCTGTTCTTATCAGTTTAATATCTGATACGTCCCCTATCTGGGGACCATATATTAAATGGATTTTTAGAACAGGGAGATGGAAAAAGAGCTTGCTCTGTCCACTCCACGCATTGACCTGGTATTGCAGTACCTCCAGGAACGGTGCACCCCTTCTTAACCCAGTTTCCAAAAGCAGAACTCAATTCACCTGATTCATATTAGCCCGATTTAATGAATTGGAAGAAAGCATACGTCTTCATATGCACCTCAATTTGGCCCATTCACTTTTCACACTTCCTCCTTTTGTTTTTTATCTTTCACACTTTTGACTTTCTTTATTCATCCAAATAGCAAACTCATCACCACTCAACCTGACCAACTCGGCTATGTCCCCGTGCTGCAGTTCTCTGTCTTATCTAGATCATTTGCAATTGAATGGAATAGATCCCTTTTGGACAAAGTGGATTCACCTGCTGCTGCAGTGACCACAGGTGTGATAACATCTAGAATTGGCATCTGGTGCGATCTCTCCGCTTCCACTCCAAAGAAAGTTACCTGTTTATTCCTATCATGCATTGGTTTTTGGGGTTTTCTTTGAGTAATGATGATCTCTTTAGTAGTCTGTTGGCGCCCTCTCCTGGAGGAATAGTTTGCTTGCTCTTGGACATTCTAAAAGAGAGGTCATGATAGACATTGAGCTTCTGAGCTCAATTGGGGACAGTCATGGGTGATGAATGTTTGCAACCTACTGCGAAGCCTCATACCGCAATATAAGGAACGTCAAATACTAAGAAAGGGCGGCCTATGAAAGAATTACTACTTTCAATAAGTACACTTAAACGGCTAATTGGGAATAGAAAAACTGTAAAAAGCCCTCTGAGAAAGCCCCCCTCTAACCTTTGATAGTAAGCTTTTCTGTAGTCTGCCTGTTGATGTATTTTCCGTTTGAACTGTGCACAACATGAAGAGACGGAACACTGGCGGCTTGTCACAATGCCCCCCGATGACATCACAATAGCGCTGCTGCCTAGAAAACAAGCTGCGCAGAAGAAGTTGTTCTTTGGGTGGGAGGGTGGGCTAGTGGAAGGAGGGGGCAATCTCTTTTTTTCCCGGGTGGTAGGGGGATGACAGGAGAAGGGAAGCGGGTGGTGAGAAAGGTACAGAGGGCAGGGTTTGGGGGCTGGGAAGGAAAGGGAAAAGATTAGGGTTTGGGGATGATGAAAGGGCTTTCTACGGGTAAGGATGGCAAAGGGTGGCAGTGACGGAAAGTCAGGCAACCTGTCCTGTCCGTCTTTTTGTATCGTGAATTGGAAAGACTGCAAGGGGGAGGGGAGTTGCTTGCGCCCTAAAGGAGGAGTTATTCAGATTCATTGCAGTGGGCGGCGGCTGCAAAACGCACCATTCTTCTTGTTTTGGCTCTGCAAAGCAGCCTTTTCAAGGGTTGGCTTGGGTGACAAAATGTCTTGTGTAGGCGTGGGTTTGTCTCCCTCTCGCTCTCTCTCCCTAAGATGTGTCCGGCATAGGCCAGGGTGCCACTCGAGGCCCAAACCAATTCTGGTTATCGCTTCTCGGCCTTTTGGCTAAGATCAAGTGTAGTGTTGTTCGAAGAGGTGGTTTAAGCTCCAGGCCACCTTAGTACAATGATACAATGCACACTGGAAGGTTGCGCTTGCTAGTACTCTGGGTGGATAGTATATTCATCAAGAGGAAAACATGGCCCTACCAGGATCGAGGCTATTAGACTGAGTAAGGGTGGGGGGCTATGGTACAACGTGCCCCAGGACTGACGACCCTGGAGTGAGTCTGAGCTTGCTGGCTTGGGACCCCGGCAAGCCTTGGGCTCTGTAGCACACCGTACCTTGCCTTTTCATACTTTTTGAGCATATTACCCTATCCTGGCCTTCTGGCTAGGAAGGGAAATTTTTATAATCCCGGTCGGAGGTCTGGTCAGCTTTGGGCTGAGAAACTAACACCCGGTTGGAGGTCCGGGTCAGCTTCGGCTGAGAAACCAACACCCGGTTGGAGGTCTGGGTCAGCTTCGGCTGAGAAACCAACACCCGGTTGGAGGTCCGGTTAGCCTTGGGCTGAGAAACCAACACCGGTTGACGGTCCGGGCAGTTTCGGCTGCGAAACCAACAACTAGTAGCTCTCTACTCCACTTGGGTAAGATGCCTGGGTGGACGCTGGGAGCAACAACAAGGCTCAACCAGGCTTCGGCTTGGTGGAGCACCGAAGATCCCTGACCCTTGCTGTGGCCTTCTGGCTCGGAGGGACGGGGTTGATTTTTGGGGACCCTCTCCTCACGGTGGGGTCCACACGAATCCTAGCCTTTGCACTGTTTTTGGTGTGACTTCGGTCATGCATTTTTTGTGGTGCTTTGGAAAGCTTCATTAAATCAAAAATCTGTTCTTATCAGTTTAATATCTGATACGTCCCCTATCTGGGGACCATATATTAAATGGATTTTTAGAACAGGGAGATGGAAAAAGAGCTTGCTCTGTCCACTCCACGCATTGACCTGGTATTGCAGTACCTCCAGGAACGGTGCACCCCTTCTTAACCCAGTTTCCAAAAGCAGAACTCAATTCACCTGATTCATATTAGCCCGATTTAATGAATTGGAAGAAAGCATACGTCTTCATATGCACCTCAATTTGGCCCATTCACTTTTCACACTTCCTCCTTTTGTTTTTTATCTTTCACACTTTTGACTTTCTTTATTCATCCAAATAGCAAACTCATCACCACTCAACCTGACCAACTCGGCTATGTCCCCGTGCTGCAGTTCTCTGTCTTATCTAGATCATTTGCAATTGAATGGAATAGATCCCTTTTGGACAAAGTGGATTCACCTGCTGCTGCAGTGACCACAGGTGTGATAACATCTAGAATTGGCATCTGGTGCGATCTCTCCGCTTCCACTCCAAAGAAAGTTACCTGTTTATTCCTATCATGCATTGGTTTTTGGGGTTTTCTTTGAGTAATGATGATCTCTTTAGTAGTCTGTTGGCGCCCTCTCCTGGAGGAATAGTTTGCTTGCTCTTGGACATTCTAAAAGAGAGGTCATGATAGACATTGAGCTTCTGAGCTCAATTGGGGACAGTCATGGGTGATGAATGTTTGCAACCTACTGCGAAGCCTCATACCGCAATATAAGGAACGTCAAATACTAAGAAAGGGCGGCCTCTGAAAGAATTACTACTTTCAATAAGTACACTTAAACGGCTAATTGGGAATAGAAAAACTGTAAAAAGCCCTCTGAGAAAGCCCCCCTCTAACCTTTGATAGTAAGCTTTTCTGTAGTCTGCCTGTTGATGTATTTTCCGTTTGAACTGTGCACAACATGAAGAGACGGAACACTGGCGGCTTGTCACAATGCCCCCCGATGACATCACAATAGCGCTGCTGCCTAGAAAACAAGCTGCGCAGAAGAAGTTGTTCTTTGGGTGGGAGGGTGGGCTAGTGGAAGGAGGGGGCAATCTCTTTTTTTCCCGGGTGGTAGGGGGATGACAGGAGAAGGGAAGCGGGTGGTGAGAAAGGTACAGAGGGCAGGGTTTGGGGGCTGGGAAGGAAAGGGAAAAGATTAGGGTTTGGGGATGATGAAAGGGCTTTCTACGGGTAAGGATGGCAAAGGGTGGCAGTGACGGAAAGTCAGGCAACCTGTCCTGTCCGTCTTTTTGTATCGTGAATTGGAAAGACTGCAAGGGGGAGGGGAGTTGCTTGCGCCCTAAAGGAGGAGTTATTCAGATTCATTGCAGTGGGCGGCGGCTGCAAAACGCACCATTCTTCTTGTTTTGGCTCTGCAAAGCAGCCTTTTCAAGGGTTGGCTTGGGTGACAAAATGTCTTGTGTAGGCGTGGGTTTGTCTCCCTCTCGCTCTCTCTCCCTAAGATGTGTCCGGCATAGGCCAGGGTGCCACTCGAGGCCCAAACCAATTCTGGTTATCGCTTCTCGGCCTTTTGGCTAAGATCAAGTGTAGTATCTGTTCTTATCAGTTTAATATCTGATACGTCCCCTATCTGGGGACCATATATTAAATGGATTTTTAGAACAGGGAGATGGAAAAAGAGCTTGCTCTGTCCACTCCACGCATTGACCTGGTATTGCAGTACCTCCAGGAACGGTGCACCCCTTCTTAACCCAGTTTCCAAAAGCAGAACTCAATTCACCTGATTCATATTAGCCCGATTTAATGAATTGGAAGAAAGCATACGTCTTCATATGCACCTCAATTTGGCCCATTCACTTTTCACACTTCCTCCTTTTGTTTTTTATCTTTCACACTTTTGACTTTCTTTATTCATCCAAATAGCAAACTCATCACCACTCAACCTGACCAACTCGGCTATGTCCCCGTGCTGCAGTTCTCTGTCTTATCTAGATCATTTGCAATTGAATGGAATAGATCCCTTTTGGACAAAGTGGATTCACCTGCTGCTGCAGTGACCACAGGTGTGATAACATCTAGAATTGGCATCTGGTGCGATCTCTCCGCTTCCACTCCAAAGAAAGTTACCTGTTTATTCCTATCATGCATTGGTTTTTGGGGTTTTCTTTGAGTAATGATGATCTCTTTAGTAGTCTGTTGGCGCCCTCTCCTGGAGGAATAGTTTGCTTGCTCTTGGACATTCTAAAAGAGAGGTCATGATAGACATTGAGCTTCTGAGCTCAATTGGGGACAGTCATGGGTGATGAATGTTTGCAACCTACTGCGAAGCCTCATACCGCAATATAAGGAACGTCAAATACTAAGAAAGGGCGGCCTATGAAAGAATTACTACTTTCAATAAGTACACTTAAACGGCTAATTGGGAATAGAAAAACTGTAAAAAGCCCTCTGAGAAAGCCCCCCTCTAACCTTTGATAGTAAGCTTTTCTGTAGTCTGCCTGTTGATGTATTTTCCGTTTGAACTGTGCACAACATGAAGAGACGGAACACTGGCGGCTTGTCACAATGCCCCCCGATGACATCACAATAGCGCTGCTGCCTAGAAAACAAGCTGCGCAGAAGAAGTTGTTCTTTGGGTGGGAGGGTGGGCTAGTGGAAGGAGGGGGCAATCTCTTTTTTTCCCGGGTGGTAGGGGGATGACAGGAGAAGGGAAGCGGGTGGTGAGAAAGGTACAGAGGGCAGGGTTTGGGGGCTGGGAAGGAAAGGGAAAAGATTAGGGTTTGGGGATGATGAAAGGGCTTTCTACGGGTAAGGATGGCAAAGGGTGGCAGTGACGGAAAGTCAGGCAACCTGTCCTGTCCGTCTTTTTGTATCGTGAATTGGAAAGACTGCAAGGGGGAGGGGAGTTGCTTGCGCCCTAAAGGAGGAGTTATTCAGATTCATTGCAGTGGGCGGCGGCTGCAAAACGCACCATTCTTCTTGTTTTGGCTCTGCAAAGCAGCCTTTTCAAGGGTTGGCTTGGGTGACAAAATGTCTTGTGTAGGCGTGGGTTTGTCTCCCTCTCGCTCTCTCTCCCTAAGATGTGTCCGGCATAGGCCAGGGTGCCACTCGAGGCCCAAACCAATTCTGGTTATCGCTTCTCGGCCTTTTGGCTAAGATCAAGTGTAGTATCTGTTCTTATCAGTTTAATATCTGATACGTCCCCTATCTGGGGACCATATATTAAATGGATTTTTAGAACAGGGAGATGGAAAAAGAGCTTGCTCTGTCCACTCCACGCATTGACCTGGTATTGCAGTACCTCCAGGAACGGTGCACCCCTTCTTAACCCAGTTTCCAAAAGCAGAACTCAATTCACCTGATTCATATTAGCCCGATTTAATGAATTGGAAGAAAGCATACGTCTTCATATGCACCTCAATTTGGCCCATTCACTTTTCACACTTCCTCCTTTTGTTTTTTATCTTTCACACTTTTGACTTTCTTTATTCATCCAAATAGCAAACTCATCACCACTCAACCTGACCAACTCGGCTATGTCCCCGTGCTGCAGTTCTCTGTCTTATCTAGATCATTTGCAATTGAATGGAATAGATCCCTTTTGGACAAAGTGGATTCACCTGCTGCTGCAGTGACCACAGGTGTGATAACATCTAGAATTGGCATCTGGTGCGATCTCTCCGCTTCCACTCCAAAGAAAGTTACCTGTTTATTCCTATCATGCATTGGTTTTTGGGGTTTTCTTTGAGTAATGATGATCTCTTTAGTAGTCTGTTGGCGCCCTCTCCTGGAGGAATAGTTTGCTTGCTCTTGGACATTCTAAAAGAGAGGTCATGATAGACATTGAGCTTCTGAGCTCAATTGGGGACAGTCATGGGTGATGAATGTTTGCAACCTACTGCGAAGCCTCATACCGCAATATAAGGAACGTCAAATACTAAGAAAGGGCGGCCTATGAAAGAATTACTACTTTCAATAAGTACACTTAAACGGCTAATTGGGAATAGAAAAACTGTAAAAAGCCCTCTGAGAAAGCCCCCCTCTAACCTTTGATAGTAAGCTTTTCTGTAGTCTGCCTGTTGATGTATTTTCCGTTTGAACTGTGCACAACATGAAGAGACGGAACACTGGCGGCTTGTCACAATGCCCCCCGATGACATCACAATAGCGCTGCTGCCTAGAAAACAAGCTGCGCAGAAGAAGTTGTTCTTTGGGTGGGAGGGTGGGCTAGTGGAAGGAGGGGGCAATCTCTTTTTTTCCCGGGTGGTAGGGGGATGACAGGAGAAGGGAAGCGGGTGGTGAGAAAGGTACAGAGGGCAGGGTTTGGGGGCTGGGAAGGAAAGGGAAAAGATTAGGGTTTGGGGATGATGAAAGGGCTTTCTACGGGTAAGGATGGCAAAGGGTGGCAGTGACGGAAAGTCAGGCAACCTGTCCTGTCCGTCTTTTTGTATCGTGAATTGGAAAGACTGCAAGGGGGAGGGGAGTTGCTTGCGCCCTAAAGGAGGAGTTATTCAGATTCATTGCAGTGGGCGGCGGCTGCAAAACGCACCATTCTTCTTGTTTTGGCTCTGCAAAGCAGCCTTTTCAAGGGTTGGCTTGGGTGACAAAATGTCTTGTGTAGGCGTGGGTTTGTCTCCCTCTCGCTCTCTCTCCCTAAGATGTGTCCGGCATAGGCCAGGGTGCCACTCGAGGCCCAAACCAATTCTGGTTATCGCTTCTCGGCCTTTTGGCTAAGATCAAGTGTAGTGTTGTTCGAAAAGGTGGTTTAAGCTCCAGGCCACCTTAGTACAATGATACAATGCACACTGGAAGGTTGCGCTTGCTAGTACTCTGGGTGGATAGTATATTCATCTAGTGGAAAACATGGCCCTACCAGGATCGAGGCTATTAGACTGAGTAAGGATGGGGGGCTATGGTACAACGTGCCCCAGGACTGACGACCCTGGAGTGAGTCTGAGCTTGCTGGCTTGGGACCCCGGCAAGCCTTGGGCTCTGTAACACACCGTACCTTGCCTTTTCATACTTTTTGAGCATATTACCCTATCCCGGCCTTCTGGCTAGGAAGGGAAATTTTTATAATCCCGGTTGGAGGTCTGGTCAGCTTTGGGCTGAGAAACTAACACCCGGTTGGAGGTCCGGGTCAGCTTCGGCTGAGAAACCAACACCCGGTTGGAGGTCTGGGTCAGCTTCGGCTGAGAAACCAACACCCGGTTGGAGGTCCGGTTAGCCTTGGGCTGAGAAACCAACACCGGTTGACGGTCCGGGCAGTTTCGGCTGCGAAACCAACAACTAGTAGCTCTCTACTCCACTTGGGTAAGATGCCTGGGTGGACGCTGGGAGCAACGACAAGGCTCAACCAGGCTTCGGCTTGGGGGAGTACCGAAGATCCCTGACCCTTGCTGTGGCCTTCTGGCTCGGAGGGACGGGGTTGATTTTTGGGGACCCTCTCCTCACGGTGGGGTCCACACGAATCCTAGCCTTTGCACTGTTTTTGGTGTGACTTCGGTCATGCATTTTTTGTGGTGCTTTGGAAAGCTTCATTAAATCAAAAATCTGTTCTTATCAGTTTAATATCTGATACGTCCCCTATCTGGGGACCATATATTAAATGGATTTTTAGAACAGGGAGATGGAAAAAGAGCTTGCTCTGTCCACTCCACGCATTGACCTGGTATTGCAGTACCTCCAGGAACGGTGCACCCCTTCTTAACCCAGTTTCCAAAAGCAGAACTCAATTCACCTGATTCATATTAGCCCGATTTAATGAATTGGAAGAAAGCATACGTCTTCATATGCACCTCAATTTGGCCCATTCACTTTTCACACTTCCTCCTTTTGTTTTTTATCTTTCACACTTTTGACTTTCTTTATTCATCCAAATAGCAAACTCATCACCACTCAACCTGACCAACTCGGCTATGTCCCCGTGCTGCAGTTCTCTGTCTTATCTAGATCATTTGCAATTGAATGGAATAGATCCCTTTTGGACAAAGTGGATTCACCTGCTGCTGCAGTGACCACAGGTGTGATAACATCTAGAATTGGCATCTGGTGCGATCTCTCCGCTTCCACTCCAAAGAAAGTTACCTGTTTATTCCTATCATGCATTGGTTTTTGGGGTTTTCTTTGAGTAATGATGATCTCTTTAGTAGTCTGTTGGCGCCCTCTCCTGGAGGAATAGTTTGCTTGCTCTTGGACATTCTAAAAGAGAGGTCATGATAGACATTGAGCTTCTGAGCTCAATTGGGGACAGTCATGGGTGATGAATGTTTGCAACCTACTGCGAAGCCTCATACCGCAATATAAGGAACGTCAAATACTAAGAAAGGGCGGCCTATGAAAGAATTACTACTTTCAATAAGTACACTTAAACGGCTAATTGGGAATAGAAAAACTGTAAAAAGCCCTCTGAGAAAGCCCCCCTCTAACCTTTGATAGTAAGCTTTTCTGTAGTCTGCCTGTTGATGTATTTTCCGTTTGAACTGTGCACAACATGAAGAGACGGAACACTGGCGGCTTGTCACAATGCCCCCCGATGACATCACAATAGCGCTGCTGCCTAGAAAACAAGCTGCGCAGAAGAAGTTGTTCTTTGGGTGGGAGGGTGGGCTAGTGGAAGGAGGGGGCAATCTCTTTTTTTCCCGGGTGGTAGGGGGATGACAGGAGAAGGGAAGCGGGTGGTGAGAAAGGTACAGAGGGCAGGGTTTGGGGGCTGGGAAGGAAAGGGAAAAGATTAGGGTTTGGGGATGATGAAAGGGCTTTCTACGGGTAAGGATGGCAAAGGGTGGCAGTGACGGAAAGTCAGGCAACCTGTCCTGTCCGTCTTTTTGTATCGTGAATTGGAAAGACTGCAAGGGGGAGGGGAGTTGCTTGCGCCCTAAAGGAGGAGTTATTCAGATTCATTGCAGTGGGCGGCGGCTGCAAAACGCACCATTCTTCTTGTTTTGGCTCTGCAAAGCAGCCTTTTCAAGGGTTGGCTTGGGTGACAAAATGTCTTGTGTAGGCGTGGGTTTGTCTCCCTCTCGCTCTCTCTCCCTAAGATGTGTCCGGCATAGGCCAGGGTGCCACTCGAGGCCCAAACCAATTCTGGTTATCGCTTCTCGGCCTTTTGGCTAAGATCAAGTGTAGTATCTGTTCTTATCAGTTTAATATCTGATACGTCCCCTATCTGGGGACCATATATTAAATGGATTTTTAGAACAGGGAGATGGAAAAAGAGCTTGCTCTGTCCACTCCACGCATTGACCTGGTATTGCAGTACCTCCAGGAACGGTGCACCCCTTCTTAACCCAGTTTCCAAAAGCAGAACTCAATTCACCTGATTCATATTAGCCCAATTTAATGAATTGGAAGAAAGCATACGTCTTCATATGCACCTCAATTTGGCCCATTCACTTTTCACACTTCCTCCTTTTGTTTTTTATCTTTCACACTTTTGACTTTCTTTATTCATCCAAATAGCAAACTCATCACCACTCAACCTGACCAACTCGGCTATGTCCCCGTGCTGCAGTTCTCTGTCTTATCTAGATCATTTGCAATTGAATGGAATAGATCCCTTTTGGACAAAGTGGATTCACCTGCTGCTGCAGTGACCACAGGTGTGATAACATCTAGAATTGGCATCTGGTGCGATCTCTCCGCTTCCACTCCAAAGAAAGTTACCTGTTTATTCCTATCATGCATTGGTTTTTGGGGTTTTCTTTGAGTAATGATGATCTCTTTAGTAGTCTGTTGGCGCCCTCTCCTGGAGGAATAGTTTGCTTGCTCTTGGACATTCTAAAAGAGAGGTCATGATAGACATTGAGCTTCTGAGCTCAATTGGGGACAGTCATGGGTGATGAATGTTTGCAACCTACTGCGAAGCCTCATACCGCAATATAAGGAACGTCAAATACTAAGAAAGGGCGGCCTATGAAAGAATTACTACTTTCAATAAGTAC
This sequence comes from Anomaloglossus baeobatrachus, assembly GCF_048569485.1. Lineage (NCBI taxonomy): Eukaryota > Metazoa > Chordata > Amphibia > Anura > Aromobatidae > Anomaloglossus > Anomaloglossus baeobatrachus. The sequence goes on from NW_027442219.1 coordinate 95,104, forward strand.
ACTTAAACGGCTAATTGGGAATAGAAAAACTGTAAAAAGCCCTCTGAGAAAGCCCCCCTCTAACCTTTGATAGTAAGCTTTTCTGTAGTCTGCCTGTTGATGTATTTTCCGTTTGAACTGTGCACAACATGAAGAGACGGAACACTGGCGGCTTGTCACAATGCCCCCCGATGACATCACAATAGCGCTGCTGCCTAGAAAACAAGCTGCGCAGAAGAAGTTGTTCTTTGGGTGGGAGGGTGGGCTAGTGGAAGGAGGGGGCAATCTCTTTTTTTCCCGGGTGGTAGGGGGATGACAGGAGAAGGGAAGCGGGTGGTGAGAAAGGTACAGAGGGCAGGGTTTGGGGGCTGGGAAGGAAAGGGAAAAGATTAGGGTTTGGGGATGATGAAAGGGCTTTCTACGGGTAAGGATGGCAAAGGGTGGCAGTGACGGAAAGTCAGGCAACCTGTCCTGTCCGTCTTTTTGTATCGTGAATTGGAAAGACTGCAAGGGGGAGGGGAGTTGCTTGCGCCCTAAAGGAGGAGTTATTCAGATTCATTGCAGTGGGCGGCGGCTGCAAAACGCACCATTCTTCTTGTTTTGGCTCTGCAAAGCAGCCTTTTCAAGGGTTGGCTTGGGTGACAAAATGTCTTGTGTAGGCGTGGGTTTGTCTCCCTCTCGCTCTCTCTCCCTAAGATGTGTCCGGCATAGGCCAGGGTGCCACTCGAGGCCCAAACCAATTCTGGTTATCGCTTCTCGGCCTTTTGGCTAAGATCAAGTGTAGTATCTGTTCTTATCAGTTTAATATCTGATACGTCCCCTATCTGGGGACCATATATTAAATGGATTTTTAGAACAGGGAGATGGAAAAAGAGCTTGCTCTGTCCACTCCACGCATTGACCTGGTATTGCAGTACCTCCAGGAACGGTGCACCCCTTCTTAACCCAGTTTCCAAAAGCAGAACTCAATTCACCTGATTCATATTAGCCCGATTTAATGAATTGGAAGAAAGCATACGTCTTCATATGCACCTCAATTTGGCCCATTCACTTTTCACACTTCCTCCTTTTGTTTTTTATCTTTCACACTTTTGACTTTCTTTATTCATCCAAATAGCAAACTCATCACCACTCAACCTGACCAACTCGGCTATGTCCCCGTGCTGCAGTTCTCTGTCTTATCTAGATCATTTGCAATTGAATGGAATAGATCCCTTTTGGACAAAGTGGATTCACCTGCTGCTGCAGTGACCACAGGTGTGATAACATCTAGAATTGGCATCTGGTGCGATCTCTCCGCTTCCACTCCAAAGAAAGTTACCTGTTTATTCCTATCATGCATTGGTTTTTGGGGTTTTCTTTGAGTAATGATGATCTCTTTAGTAGTCTGTTGGCGCCCTCTCCTGGAGGAATAGTTTGCTTGCTCTTGGACATTCTAAAAGAGAGGTCATGATAGACATTGAGCTTCTGAGCTCAATTGGGGACAGTCATGGGTGATGAATGTTTGCAACCTACTGCGAAGCCTCATACCGCAATATAAGGAACGTCAAATACTAAGAAAGGGCGGCCTATGAAAGAATTACTACTTTCAATAAGTACACTTAAACGGCTAATTGGGAATAGAAAAACTGTAAAAAGCCCTCTGAGAAAGCCCCCCTCTAACCTTTGATAGTAAGCTTTTCTGTAGTCTGCCTGTTGATGTATTTTCCGTTTGAACTGTGCACAACATGAAGAGACGGAACACTGGCGGCTTGTCACAATGCCCCCCGATGACATCACAATAGCGCTGCTGCCTAGAAAACAAGCTGCGCAGAAGAAGTTGTTCTTTGGGTGGGAGGGTGGGCTAGTGGAAGGAGGGGGCAATCTCTTTTTTTCCCGGGTGGTAGGGGGATGACAGGAGAAGGGAAGCGGGTGGTGAGAAAGGTACAGAGGGCAGGGTTTGGGGGCTGGGAAGGAAAGGGAAAAGATTAGGGTTTGGGGATGATGAAAGGGCTTTCTACGGGTAAGGATGGCAAAGGGTGGCAGTGACGGAAAGTCAGGCAACCTGTCCTGTCCGTCTTTTTGTATCGTGAATTGGAAAGACTGCAAGGGGGAGGGGAGTTGCTTGCGCCCTAAAGGAGGAGTTATTCAGATTCATTGCAGTGGGCGGCGGCTGCAAAACGCACCATTCTTCTTGTTTTGGCTCTGCAAAGCAGCCTTTTCAAGGGTTGGCTTGGGTGACAAAATGTCTTGTGTAGGCGTGGGTTTGTCTCCCTCTCGCTCTCTCTCCCTAAGATGTGTCCGGCATAGGCCAGGGTGCCACTCGAGGCCCAAACCAATTCTGGTTATCGCTTCTCGGCCTTTTGGCTAAGATCAAGTGTAGTATCTGTTCTTATCAGTTTAATATCTGATACGTCCCCTATCTGGGGACCATATATTAAATGGATTTTTAGAACAGGGAGATGGAAAAAGAGCTTGCTCTGTCCACTCCACGCATTGACCTGGTATTGCAGTACCTCCAGGAACGGTGCACCCCTTCTTAACCCAGTTTCCAAAAGCAGAACTCAATTCACCTGATTCATATTAGCCCGATTTAATGAATTGGAAGAAAGCATACGTCTTCATATGCACCTCAATTTGGCCCATTCACTTTTCACACTTCCTCCTTTTGTTTTTTATCTTTCACACTTTTGACTTTCTTTATTCATCCAAATAGCAAACTCATCACCACTCAACCTGACCAACTCGGCTATGTCCCCGTGCTGCAGTTCTCTGTCTTATCTAGATCATTTGCAATTGAATGGAATAGATCCCTTTTGGACAAAGTGGATTCACCTGCTGCTGCAGTGACCACAGGTGTGATAACATCTAGAATTGGCATCTGGTGCGATCTCTCCGCTTCCACTCCAAAGAAAGTTACCTGTTTATTCCTATCATGCATTGGTTTTTGGGGTTTTCTTTGAGTAATGATGATCTCTTTAGTAGTCTGTTGGCGCCCTCTCCTGGAGGAATAGTTTGCTTGCTCTTGGACATTCTAAAAGAGAGGTCATGATAGACATTGAGCTTCTGAGCTCAATTGGGGACAGTCATGGGTGATGAATGTTTGCAACCTACTGCGAAGCCTCATACCGCAATATAAGGAACGTCAAATACTAAGAAAGGGCGGCCTATGAAAGAATTACTACTTTCAATAAGTACACTTAAACGGCTAATTGGGAATAGAAAAACTGTAAAAAGCCCTCTGAGAAAGCCCCCCTCTAACCTTTGATAGTAAGCTTTTCTGTAGTCTGCCTGTTGATGTATTTTCCGTTTGAACTGTGCACAACATGAAGAGACGGAACACTGGCGGCTTGTCACAATGCCCCCCGATGACATCACAATAGCGCTGCTGCCTAGAAAACAAGCTGCGCAGAAGAAGTTGTTCTTTGGGTGGGAGGGTGGGCTAGTGGAAGGAGGGGGCAATCTCTTTTTTTCCCGGGTGGTAGGGGGATGACAGGAGAAGGGAAGCGGGTGGTGAGAAAGGTACAGAGGGCAGGGTTTGGGGGCTGGGAAGGAAAGGGAAAAGATTAGGGTTTGGGGATGATGAAAGGGCTTTCTACGGGTAAGGATGGCAAAGGGTGGCAGTGACGGAAAGTCAGGCAACCTGTCCTGTCCGTCTTTTTGTATCGTGAATTGGAAAGACTGCAAGGGGGAGGGGAGTTGCTTGCGCCCTAAAGGAGGAGTTATTCAGATTCATTGCAGTGGGCGGCGGCTGCAAAACGCACCATTCTTCTTGTTTTGGCTCTGCAAAGCAGCCTTTTCAAGGGTTGGCTTGGGTGACAAAATGTCTTGTGTAGGCGTGGGTTTGTCTCCCTCTCGCTCTCTCTCCCTAAGATGTGTCCGGCATAGGCCAGGGTGCCACTCGAGGCCCAAACCAATTCTGGTTATCGCTTCTCGGCCTTTTGGCTAAGATCAAGTGTAGTATCTGTTCTTATCAGTTTAATATCTGATACGTCCCCTATCTGGGGACCATATATTAAATGGATTTTTAGAACAGGGAGATGGAAAAAGAGCTTGCTCTGTCCACTCCACGCATTGACCTGGTATTGCAGTACCTCCAGGAACGGTGCACCCCTTCTTAACCCAGTTTCCAAAAGCAGAACTCAATTCACCTGATTCATATTAGCCCGATTTAATGAATTGGAAGAAAGCATACGTCTTCATATGCACCTCAATTTGGCCCATTCACTTTTCACACTTCCTCCTTTTGTTTTTTATCTTTCACACTTTTGACTTTCTTTATTCATCCAAATAGCAAACTCATCACCACTCAACCTGACCAACTCGGCTATGTCCCCGTGCTGCAGTTCTCTGTCTTATCTAGATCATTTGCAATTGAATGGAATAGATCCCTTTTGGACAAAGTGGATTCACCTGCTGCTGCAGTGACCACAGGTGTGATAACATCTAGAATTGGCATCTGGTGCGATCTCTCCGCTTCCACTCCAAAGAAAGTTACCTGTTTATTCCTATCATGCATTGGTTTTTGGGGTTTTCTTTGAGTAATGATGATCTCTTTAGTAGTCTGTTGGCGCCCTCTCCTGGAGGAATAGTTTGCTTGCTCTTGGACATTCTAAAAGAGAGGTCATGATAGACATTGAGCTTCTGAGCTCAATTGGGGACAGTCATGGGTGATGAATGTTTGCAACCTACTGCGAAGCCTCATACCGCAATATAAGGAACGTCAAATACTAAGAAAGGGCGGCCTATGAAAGAATTACTACTTTCAATAAGTACACTTAAACGGCTAATTGGGAATAGAAAAACTGTAAAAAGCCCTCTGAGAAAGCCCCCCTCTAACCTTTGATAGTAAGCTTTTCTGTAGTCTGCCTGTTGATGTATTTTCCGTTTGAACTGTGCACAACATGAAGAGACGGAACACTGGCGGCTTGTCACAATGCCCCCCGATGACATCACAATAGCGCTGCTGCCTAGAAAACAAGCTGCGCAGAAGAAGTTGTTCTTTGGGTGGGAGGGTGGGCTAGTGGAAGGAGGGGGCAATCTCTTTTTTTCCCGGGTGGTAGGGGGATGACAGGAGAAGGGAAGCGGGTGGTGAGAAAGGTACAGAGGGCAGGGTTTGGGGGCTGGGAAGGAAAGGGAAAAGATTAGGGTTTGGGGATGATGAAAGGGCTTTCTACGGGTAAGGATGGCAAAGGGTGGCAGTGACGGAAAGTCAGGCAACCTGTCCTGTCCGTCTTTTTGTATCGTGAATTGGAAAGACTGCAAGGGGGAGGGGAGTTGCTTGCGCCCTAAAGGAGGAGTTATTCAGATTCATTGCAGTGGGCGGCGGCTGCAAAACGCACCATTCTTCTTGTTTTGGCTCTGCAAAGCAGCCTTTTCAAGGGTTGGCTTGGGTGACAAAATGTCTTGTGTAGGCGTGGGTTTGTCTCCCTCTCGCTCTCTCTCCCTAAGATGTGTCCGGCATAGGCCAGGGTGCCACTCGAGGCCCAAACCAATTCTGGTTATCGCTTCTCGGCCTTTTGGCTAAGATCAAGTGTAGTATCTGTTCTTATCAGTTTAATATCTGATACGTCCCCTATCTGGGGACCATATATTAAATGGATTTTTAGAACAGGGAGATGGAAAAAGAGCTTGCTCTGTCCACTCCACGCATTGACCTGGTATTGCAGTACCTCCAGGAACGGTGCACCCCTTCTTAACCCAGTTTCCAAAAGCAGAACTCAATTCACCTGATTCATATTAGCCCGATTTAATGAATTGGAAGAAAGCATACGTCTTCATATGCACCTCAATTTGGCCCATTCACTTTTCACACTTCCTCCTTTTGTTTTTTATCTTTCACACTTTTGACTTTCTTTATTCATCCAAATAGCAAACTCATCACCACTCAACCTGACCAACTCGGCTATGTCCCCGTGCTGCAGTTCTCTGTCTTATCTAGATCATTTGCAATTGAATGGAATAGATCCCTTTTGGACAAAGTGGATTCACCTGCTGCTGCAGTGACCACAGGTGTGATAACATCTAGAATTGGCATCTGGTGCGATCTCTCCGCTTCCACTCCAAAGAAAGTTACCTGTTTATTCCTATCATGCATTGGTTTTTGGGGTTTTCTTTGAGTAATGATGATCTCTTTAGTAGTCTGTTGGCGCCCTCTCCTGGAGGAATAGTTTGCTTGCTCTTGGACATTCTAAAAGAGAGGTCATGATAGACATTGAGCTTCTGAGCTCAATTGGGGACAGTCATGGGTGATGAATGTTTGCAACCTACTGCGAAGCCTCATACCGCAATATAAGGAACGTCAAATACTAAGAAAGGGCGGCCTATGAAAGAATTACTACTTTCAATAAGTACACTTAAACGGCTAATTGGGAATAGAAAAACTGTAAAAAGCCCTCTGAGAAAGCCCCCCTCTAACCTTTGATAGTAAGCTTTTCTGTAGTCTGCCTGTTGATGTATTTTCCGTTTGAACTGTGCACAACATGAAGAGACGGAACACTGGCGGCTTGTCACAATGCCCCCCGATGACATCACAATAGCGCTGCTGCCTAGAAAACAAGCTGCGCAGAAGAAGTTGTTCTTTGGGTGGGAGGGTGGGCTAGTGGAAGGAGGGGGCAATCTCTTTTTTTCCCGGGTGGTAGGGGGATGACAGGAGAAGGGAAGCGGGTGGTGAGAAAGGTACAGAGGGCAGGGTTTGGGGGCTGGGAAGGAAAGGGAAAAGATTAGGGTTTGGGGATGATGAAAGGGCTTTCTACGGGTAAGGATGGCAAAGGGTGGCAGTGACGGAAAGTCAGGCAACCTGTCCTGTCCGTCTTTTTGTATCGTGAATTGGAAAGACTGCAAGGGGGAGGGGAGTTGCTTGCGCCCTAAAGGAGGAGTTATTCAGATTCATTGCAGTGGGCGGCGGCTGCAAAACGCACCATTCTTCTTGTTTTGGCTCTGCAAAGCAGCCTTTTCAAGGGTTGGCTTGGGTGACAAAATGTCTTGTGTAGGCGTGGGTTTGTCTCCCTCTCGCTCTCTCTCCCTAAGATGTGTCCGGCATAGGCCAGGGTGCCACTCGAGGCCCAAACCAATTCTGGTTATCGCTTCTCGGCCTTTTGGCTAAGATCAAGTGTAGTATCTGTTCTTATCAGTTTAATATCTGATACGTCCCCTATCTGGGGACCATATATTAAATGGATTTTTAGAACAGGGAGATGGAAAAAGAGCTTGCTCTGTCCACTCCACGCATTGACCTGGTATTGCAGTACCTCCAGGAACGGTGCACCCCTTCTTAACCCAGTTTCCAAAAGCAGAACTCAATTCACCTGATTCATATTAGCCCGATTTAATGAATTGGAAGAAAGCATACGTCTTCATATGCACCTCAATTTGGCCCATTCACTTTTCACACTTCCTCCTTTTGTTTTTTATCTTTCACACTTTTGACTTTCTTTATTCATCCAAATAGCAAACTCATCACCACTCAACCTGACCAACTCGGCTATGTCCCCGTGCTGCAGTTCTCTGTCTTATCTAGATCATTTGCAATTGAATGGAATAGATCCCTTTTGGACAAAGTGGATTCACCTGCTGCTGCAGTGACCACAGGTGTGATAACATCTAGAATTGGCATCTGGTGCGATCTCTCCGCTTCCACTCCAAAGAAAGTTACCTGTTTATTCCTATCATGCATTGGTTTTTGGGGTTTTCTTTGAGTAATGATGATCTCTTTAGTAGTCTGTTGGCGCCCTCTCCTGGAGGAATAGTTTGCTTGCTCTTGGACATTCTAAAAGAGAGGTCATGATAGACATTGAGCTTCTGAGCTCAATTGGGGACAGTCATGGGTGATGAATGTTTGCAACCTACTGCGAAGCCTCATACCGCAATATAAGGAACGTCAAATACTAAGAAAGGGCGGCCTATGAAAGAATTACTACTTTCAATAAGTACACTTAAACGGCTAATTGGGAATAGAAAAACTGTAAAAAGCCCTCTGAGAAAGCCCCCCTCTAACCTTTGATAGTAAGCTTTTCTGTAGTCTGCCTGTTGATGTATTTTCCGTTTGAACTGTGCACAACATGAAGAGACGGAACACTGGCGGCTTGTCACAATGCCCCCCGATGACATCACAATAGCGCTGCTGCCTAGAAAACAAGCTGCGCAGAAGAAGTTGTTCTTTGGGTGGGAGGGTGGGCTAGTGGAAGGAGGGGGCAATCTCTTTTTTTCCCGGGTGGTAGGGGGATGACAGGAGAAGGGAAGCGGGTGGTGAGAAAGGTACAGAGGGCAGGGTTTGGGGGCTGGGAAGGAAAGGGAAAAGATTAGGGTTTGGGGATGATGAAAGGGCTTTCTACGGGTAAGGATGGCAAAGGGTGGCAGTGACGGAAAGTCAGGCAACCTGTCCTGTCCGTCTTTTTGTATCGTGAATTGGAAAGACTGCAAGGGGGAGGGGAGTTGCTTGCGCCCTAAAGGAGGAGTTATTCAGATTCATTGCAGTGGGCGGCGGCTGCAAAACGCACCATTCTTCTTGTTTTGGCTCTGCAAAGCAGCCTTTTCAAGGGTTGGCTTGGGTGACAAAATGTCTTGTGTAGGCGTGGGTTTGTCTCCCTCTCGCTCTCTCTCCCTAAGATGTGTCCGGCATAGGCCAGGGTGCCACTCGAGGCCCAAACCAATTCTGGTTATCGCTTCTCGGCCTTTTGGCTAAGATCAAGTGTAGTATCTGTTCTTATCAGTTTAATATCTGATACGTCCCCTATCTGGGGACCATATATTAAATGGATTTTTAGAACAGGGAGATGGAAAAAGAGCTTGCTCTGTCCACTCCACGCATTGACCTGGTATTGCAGTACCTCCAGGAACGGTGCACCCCTTCTTAACGCAGTTTCCAAAAGCAGAACTCAATTCACCTGATTCATATTAGCCCGATTTAATGAATTGGAAGAAAGCATACGTCTTCATATGCACCTCAATTTGGCCCATTCACTTTTCACACTTCCTCCTTTTGTTTTTTATCTTTCACACTTTTGACTTTCTTTATTCATCCAAATAGCAAACTCATCACCACTCAACCTGACCAACTCGGCTATGTCCCCGTGCTGCAGTTCTCTGTCTTATCTAGATCATTTGCAATTGAATGGAATAGATCCCTTTTGGACAAAGTGGATTCACCTGCTGCTGCAGTGACCACAGGTGTGATAACATCTAGAATTGGCATCTGGTGCGATCTCTCCGCTTCCACTCCAAAGAAAGTTACCTGTTTATTCCTATCATGCATTGGTTTTTGGGGTTTTCTTTGAGTAATGATGATCTCTTTAGTAGTCTGTTGGCGCCCTCTCCTGGAGGAATAGTTTGCTTGCTCTTGGACATTCTAAAAGAGAGGTCATGATAGACATTGAGCTTCTGAGCTCAATTGGGGACAGTCATGGGTGATGAATGTTTGCAACCTACTGCGAAGCCTCATACCGCAATATAAGGAACGTCAAATACTAAGAAAGGGCGGCCTATGAAAGAATTACTACTTTCAATAAGTACACTTAAACGGCTAATTGGGAATAGAAAAACTGTAAAAAGCCCTCTGAGAAAGCCCCCCTCTAACCTTTGATAGTAAGCTTTTCTGTAGTCTGCCTGTTGATGTATTTTCCGTTTGAACTGTGCACAACATGAAGAGACGGAACACTGGCGGCTTGTCACAATGCCCCCCGATGACATCACAATAGCGCTGCTGCCTAGAAAACAAGCTGCGCAGAAGAAGTTGTTCTTTGGGTGGGAGGGTGGGCTAGTGGAAGGAGGGGGCAATCTCTTTTTTTCCCGGGTGGTAGGGGGATGACAGGAGAAGGGAAGCGGGTGGTGAGAAAGGTACAGAGGGCAGGGTTTGGGGGCTGGGAAGGAAAGGGAAAAGATTAGGGTTTGGGGATGATGAAAGGGCTTTCTACGGGTAAGGATGGCAAAGGGTGGCAGTGACGGAAAGTCAGGCAACCTGTCCTGTCCGTCTTTTTGTATCGTGAATTGGAAAGACTGCAAGGGGGAGGGGAGTTGCTTGCGCCCTAAAGGAGGAGTTATTCAGATTCATTGCAGTGGGCGGCGGCTGCAAAACGCACCATTCTTCTTGTTTTGGCTCTGCAAAGCAGCCTTTTCAAGGGTTGGCTTGGGTGACAAAATGTCTTGTGTAGGCGTGGGTTTGTCTCCCTCTCGCTCTCTCTCCCTAAGATGTGTCCGGCATAGGCCAGGGTGCCACTCGAGGCCCAAACCAATTCTGGTTATCGCTTCTCGGCCTTTTGGCTAAGATCAAGTGTAGTATCTGTTCTTATCAGTTTAATATCTGATACGTCCCCTATCTGGGGACCATATATTAAATGGATTTTTAGAACAGGGAGATGGAAAAAGAGCTTGCTCTGTCCACTCCACGCATTGACCTGGTATTGCAGTACCTCCAGGAACGGTGCACCCCTTCTTAACCCAGTTTCCAAAAGCAGAACTCAATTCACCTGATTCATATTAGCCCGATTTAATGAATTGGAAGAAAGCATACGTCTTCATATGCACCTCAATTTGGCCCATTCACTTTTCACACTTCCTCCTTTTGTTTTTTATCTTTCACACTTTTGACTTTCTTTATTCATCCAAATAGCAAACTCATCACCACTCAACCTGACCAACTCGGCTATGTCCCCGTGCTGCAGTTCTCTGTCTTATCTAGATCATTTGCAATTGAATGGAATAGATCCCTTTTGGACAAAGTGGATTCACCTGCTGCTGCAGTGACCACAGGTGTGATAACATCTAGAATTGGCATCTGGTGCGATCTCTCCGCTTCCACTCCAAAGAAAGTTACCTGTTTATTCCTATCATGCATTGGTTTTTGGGGTTTTCTTTGAGTAATGATGATCTCTTTAGTAGTCTGTTGGCGCCCTCTCCTGGAGGAATAGTTTGCTTGCTCTTGGACATTCTAAAAGAGAGGTCATGATAGACATTGAGCTTCTGAGCTCAATTGGGGACAGTCATGGGTGATGAATGTTTGCAACCTACTGCGAAGCCTCATACCGCAATATAAGGAACGTCAAATACTAAGAAAGGGCGGCCTATGAAAGAATTACTACTTTCAATAAGTACACTTAAACGGCTAATTGGGAATAGAAAAACTGTAAAAAGCCCTCTGAGAAAGCCCCCCTCTAACCTTTGATAGTAAGCTTTTCTGTAGTCTGCCTGTTGATGTATTTTCCGTTTGAACTGTGCACAACATGAAGAGACGGAACACTGGCGGCTTGTCACAATGCCCCCCGATGACATCACAATAGCGCTGCTGCCTAGAAAACAAGCTGCGCAGAAGAAGTTGTTCTTTGGGTGGGAGGGTGGGCTAGTGGAAGGAGGGGGCAATCTCTTTTTTTCCCGGGTGGTAGGGGGATGACAGGAGAAGGGAAGCGGGTGGTGAGAAAGGTACAGAGGGCAGGGTTTGGGGGCTGGGAAGGAAAGGGAAAAGATTAGGGTTTGGGGATGATGAAAGGGCTTTCTACGGGTAAGGATGGCAAAGGGTGGCAGTGACGGAAAGTCAGGCAACCTGTCCTGTCCGTCTTTTTGTATCGTGAATTGGAAAGACTGCAAGGGGGAGGGGAGTTGCTTGCGCCCTAAAGGAGGAGTTATTCAGATTCATTGCAGTGGGCGGCGGCTGCAAAACGCACCATTCTTCTTGTTTTGGCTCTGCAAAGCAGCCTTTTCAAGGGTTGGCTTGGGTGACAAAATGTCTTGTGTAGGCGTGGGTTTGTCTCCCTCTCGCTCTCTCTCCCTAAGATGTGTCCGGCATAGGCCAGGGTGCCACTCGAGGCCCAAACCAATTCTGGTTATCGCTTCTCGGCCTTTTGGCTAAGATCAAGTGTAGTATCTGTTCTTATCAGTTTAATATCTGATACGTCCCCTATCTGGGGACCATATATTAAATGGATTTTTAGAACAGGGAGATGGAAAAAGAGCTTGCTCTGTCCACTCCACGCATTGACCTGGTATTGCAGTACCTCCAGGAACGGTGCACCCCTTCTTAACCCAGTTTCCAAAAGCAGAACTCAATTCACCTGATTCATATTAGCCCGATTTAATGAATTGGAAGAAAGCATACGTCTTCATATGCACCTCAATTTGGCCCATTCACTTTTCACACTTCCTCCTTTTGTTTTTTATCTTTCACACTTTTGACTTTCTTTATTCATCCAAATAGCAAACTCATCACCACTCAACCTGACCAACTCGGCTATGTCCCCGTGCTGCAGTTCTCTGTCTTATCTAGATCATTTGCAATTGAATGGAATAGATCCCTTTTGGACAAAGTGGATTCACCTGCTGCTGCAGTGACCACAGGTGTGATAACATCTAGAATTGGCATCTGGTGCGATCTCTCCGCTTCCACTCCAAAGAAAGTTACCTGTTTATTCCTATCATGCATTGGTTTTTGGGGTTTTCTTTGAGTAATGATGATCTCTTTAGTAGTCTGTTGGCGCCCTCTCCTGGAGGAATAGTTTGCTTGCTCTTGGACATTCTAAAAGAGAGGTCATGATAGACATTGAGCTTCTGAGCTCAATTGGGGACAGTCATGGGTGATGAATGTTTGCAACCTACTGCGAAGCCTCATACCGCAATATAAGGAACGTCAAATACTAAGAAAGGGCGGCCTATGAAAGAATTACTACTTTCAATAAGTACACTTAAACGGCTAATTGGGAATAGAAAAACTGTAAAAAGCCCTCTGAGAAAGCCCCCCTCTAACCTTTGATAGTAAGCTTTTCTGTAGTCTGCCTGTTGATGTATTTTCCGTTTGAACTGTGCACAACATGAAGAGACGGAACACTGGCGGCTTGTCACAATGCCCCCCGATGACATCACAATAGCGCTGCTGCCTAGAAAACAAGCTGCGCAGAAGAAGTTGTTCTTTGGGTGGGAGGGTGGGCTAGTGGAAGGAGGGGGCAATCTCTTTTTTTCCCGGGTGGTAGGGGGATGACAGGAGAAGGGAAGCGGGTGGTGAGAAAGGTACAGAGGGCAGGGTTTGGGGGCTGGGAAGGAAAGGGAAAAGATTAGGGTTTGGGGATGATGAAAGGGCTTTCTACGGGTAAGGATGGCAAAGGGTGGCAGTGACGGAAAGTCAGGCAACCTGTCCTGTCCGTCTTTTTGTATCGTGAATTGGAAAGACTGCAAGGGGGAGGGGAGTTGCTTGCGCCCTAAAGGAGGAGTTATTCAGATTCATTGCAGTGGGCGGCGGCTGCAAAACGCACCATTCTTCTTGTTTTGGCTCTGCAAAGCAGCCTTTTCAAGGGTTGGCTTGGGTGACAAAATGTCTTGTGTAGGCGTGGGTTTGTCTCCCTCTCGCTCTCTCTCCCTAAGATGTGTCCGGCATAGGCCAGGGTGCCACTCGAGGCCCAAACCAATTCTGGTTATCGCTTCTCGGCCTTTTGGCTAAGATCAAGTGTAGTATCTGTTCTTATCAGTTTAATATCTGATACGTCCCCTATCTGGGGACCATATATTAAATGGATTTTTAGAACAGGGAGATGGAAAAAGAGCTTGCTCTGTCCACTCCACGCATTGACCTGGTATTGCAGTACCTCCAGGAACGGTGCACCCCTTCTTAACCCAGTTTCCAAAAGCAGAACTCAATTCACCTGATTCATATTAGCCCGATTTAATGAATTGGAAGAAAGCATACGTCTTCATATGCACCTCAATTTGGCCCATTCACTTTTCACACTTCCTCCTTTTGTTTTTTATCTTTCACACTTTTGACTTTCTTTATTCATCCAAATAGCAAACTCATCACCACTCAACCTGACCAACTCGGCTATGTCCCCGTGCTGCAGTTCTCTGTCTTATCTAGATCATTTGCAATTGAATGGAATAGATCCCTTTTGGACAAAGTGGATTCACCTGCTGCTGCAGTGACCACAGGTGTGATAACATCTAGAATTGGCATCTGGTGCGATCTCTCCGCTTCCACTCCAAAGAAAGTTACCTGTTTATTCCTATCATGCATTGGTTTTTGGGGTTTTCTTTGAGTAATGATGATCTCTTTAGTAGTCTGTTGGCGCCCTCTCCTGGAGGAATAGTTTGCTTGCTCTTGGACATTCTAAAAGAGAGGTCATGATAGACATTGAGCTTCTGAGCTCAATTGGGGACAGTCATGGGTGATGAATGTTTGCAACCTACTGCGAAGCCTCATACCGCAATATAAGGAACGTCAAATACTAAGAAAGGGCGGCCTATGAAAGAATTACTACTTTCAATAAGTACACTTAAACGGCTAATTGGGAATAGAAAAACTGTAAAAAGCCCTCTGAGAAAGCCCCCCTCTAACCTTTGATAGTAAGCTTTTCTGTAGTCTGCCTGTTGATGTATTTTCCGTTTGAACTGTGCACAACATGAAGAGACGGAACACTGGCGGCTTGTCACAATGCCCCCCGATGACATCACAATAGCGCTGCTGCCTAGAAAACAAGCTGCGCAGAAGAAGTTGTTCTTTGGGTGGGAGGGTGGGCTAGTGGAAGGAGGGGGCAATCTCTTTTTTTCCCGGGTGGTAGGGGGATGACAGGAGAAGGGAAGCGGGTGGTGAGAAAGGTACAGAGGGCAGGGTTTGGGGGCTGGGAAGGAAAGGGAAAAGATTAGGGTTTGGGGATGATGAAAGGGCTTTCTACGGGTAAGGATGGCAAAGGGTGGCAGTGACGGAAAGTCAGGCAACCTGTCCTGTCCGTCTTTTTGTATCGTGAATTGGAAAGACTGCAAGGGGGAGGGGAGTTGCTTGCGCCCTAAAGGAGGAGTTATTCAGATTCATTGCAGTGGGCGGCGGCTGCAAAACGCACCATTCTTCTTGTTTTGGCTCTGCAAAGCAGCCTTTTCAAGGGTTGGCTTGGGTGACAAAATGTCTTGTGTAGGCGTGGGTTTGTCTCCCTCTCGCTCTCTCTCCCTAAGATGTGTCCGGCATAGGCCAGGGTGCCACTCGAGGCCCAAACCAATTCTGGTTATCGCTTCTCGGCCTTTTGGCTAAGATCAAGTGTAGTATCTGTTCTTATCAGTTTAATATCTGATACGTCCCCTATCTGGGGACCATATATTAAATGGATTTTTAGAACAGGGAGATGGAAAAAGAGCTTGCTCTGTCCACTCCACGCATTGACCTGGTATTGCAGTACCTCCAGGAACGGTGCACCCCTTCTTAACCCAGTTTCCAAAAGCAGAACTCAATTCACCTGATTCATATTAGCCCGATTTAATGAATTGGAAGAAAGCATACGTCTTCATATGCACCTCAATTTGGCCCATTCACTTTTCACACTTCCTCCTTTTGTTTTTTATCTTTCACACTTTTGACTTTCTTTATTCATCCAAATAGCAAACTCATCACCACTCAACCTGACCAACTCGGCTATGTCCCCGTGCTGCAGTTCTCTGTCTTATCTAGATCATTTGCAATTGAATGGAATAGATCCCTTTTGGACAAAGTGGATTCACCTGCTGCTGCAGTGACCACAGGTGTGATAACATCTAGAATTGGCATCTGGTGCGATCTCTCCGCTTCCACTCCAAAGAAAGTTACCTGTTTATTCCTATCATGCATTGGTTTTTGGGGTTTTCTTTGAGTAATGATGATCTCTTTAGTAGTCTGTTGGCGCCCTCTCCTGGAGGAATAGTTTGCTTGCTCTTGGACATTCTAAAAGAGAGGTCATGATAGACATTGAGCTTCTGAGCTCAATTGGGGACAGTCATGGGTGATGAATGTTTGCAACCTACTGCGAAGCCTCATACCGCAATATAAGGAACGTCAAATACTAAGAAAGGGCGGCCTATGAAAGAATTACTACTTTCAATAAGTACACTTAAACGGCTAATTGGGAATAGAAAAACTGTAAAAAGCCCTCTGAGAAAGCCCCCCTCTAACCTTTGATAGTAAGCTTTTCTGTAGTCTGCCTGTTGATGTATTTTCCGTTTGAACTGTGCACAACATGAAGAGACGGAACACTGGCGGCTTGTCACAATGCCCCCCGATGACATCACAATAGCGCTGCTGCCTAGAAAACAAGCTGCGCAGAAGAAGTTGTTCTTTGGGTGGGAGGGTGGGCTAGTGGAAGGAGGGGGCAATCTCTTTTTTTCCCGGGTGGTAGGGGGATGACAGGAGAAGGGAAGCGGGTGGTGAGAAAGGTACAGAGGGCAGGGTTTGGGGGCTGGGAAGGAAAGGGAAAAGATTAGGGTTTGGGGATGATGAAAGGGCTTTCTACGGGTAAGGATGGCAAAGGGTGGCAGTGACGGAAAGTCAGGCAACCTGTCCTGTCCGTCTTTTTGTATCGTGAATTGGAAAGACTGCAAGGGGGAGGGGAGTTGCTTGCGCCCTAAAGGAGGAGTTATTCAGATTCATTGCAGTGGGCGGCGGCTGCAAAACGCACCATTCTTCTTGTTTTGGCTCTGCAAAGCAGCCTTTTCAAGGGTTGGCTTGGGTGACAAAATGTCTTGTGTAGGCGTGGGTTTGTCTCCCTCTCGCTCTCTCTCCCTAAGATGTGTCCGGCATAGGCCAGGGTGCCACTCGAGGCCCAAACCAATTCTGGTTATCGCTTCTCGGCCTTTTGGCTAAGATCAAGTGTAGTATCTGTTCTTATCAGTTTAATATCTGATACGTCCCCTATCTGGGGACCATATATTAAATGGATTTTTAGAACAGGGAGATGGAAAAAGAGCTTGCTCTGTCCACTCCACGCATTGACCTGGTATTGCAGTACCTCCAGGAACGGTGCACCCCTTCTTAACCCAGTTTCCAAAAGCAGAACTCAATTCACCTGATTCATATTAGCCCGATTTAATGAATTGGAAGAAAGCATACGTCTTCATATGCACCTCAATTTGGCCCATTCACTTTTCACACTTCCTCCTTTTGTTTTTTATCTTTCACACTTTTGACTTTCTTTATTCATCCAAATAGCAAACTCATCACCACTCAACCTGACCAACTCGGCTATGTCCCCGTGCTGCAGTTCTCTGTCTTATCTAGATCATTTGCAATTGAATGGAATAGATCCCTTTTGGACAAAGTGGATTCACCTGCTGCTGCAGTGACCACAGGTGTGATAACATCTAGAATTGGCATCTGGTGCGATCTCTCCGCTTCCACTCCAAAGAAAGTTACCTGTTTATTCCTATCATGCATTGGTTTTTGGGGTTTTCTTTGAGTAATGATGATCTCTTTAGTAGTCTGTTGGCGCCCTCTCCTGGAGGAATAGTTTGCTTGCTCTTGGACATTCTAAAAGAGAGGTCATGATAGACATTGAGCTTCTGAGCTCAATTGGGGACAGTCATGGGTGATGAATGTTTGCAACCTACTGCGAAGCCTCATACCGCAATATAAGGAACGTCAAATACTAAGAAAGGGCGGCCTATGAAAGAATTACTACTTTCAATAAGTACACTTAAACGGCTAATTGGGAATAGAAAAACTGTAAAAAGCCCTCTGAGAAAGCCCCCCTCTAACCTTTGATAGTAAGCTTTTCTGTAGTCTGCCTGTTGATGTATTTTCCGTTTGAACTGTGCACAACATGAAGAGACGGAACACTGGCGGCTTGTCACAATGCCCCCCGATGACATCACAATAGCGCTGCTGCCTAGAAAACAAGCTGCGCAGAAGAAGTTGTTCTTTGGGTGGGAGGGTGGGCTAGTGGAAGGAGGGGGCAATCTCTTTTTTTCCCGGGTGGTAGGGGGATGACAGGAGAAGGGAAGCGGGTGGTGAGAAAGGTACAGAGGGCAGGGTTTGGGGGCTGGGAAGGAAAGGGAAAAGATTAGGGTTTGGGGATGATGAAAGGGCTTTCTACGGGTAAGGATGGCAAAGGGTGGCAGTGACGGAAAGTCAGGCAACCTGTCCTGTCCGTCTTTTTGTATCGTGAATTGGAAAGACTGCAAGGGGGAGGGGAGTTGCTTGCGCCCTAAAGGAGGAGTTATTCAGATTCATTGCAGTGGGCGGCGGCTGCAAAACGCACCATTCTTCTTGTTTTGGCTCTGCAAAGCAGCCTTTTCAAGGATTGGCTTGGGTGACAAAATGTCTTGTGTAGGCGTGGGTTTGTCTCCCTCTCGCTCTCTCTCCCTAAGATGTGTCCGGCATAGGCCAGGGTGCCACTCGAGGCCCAAACCAATTCTGGTTATCGCTTCTCGGCCTTTTGGCTAAGATCAAGTGTAGTATCTGTTCTTATCAGTTTAATATCTGATACGTCCCCTATCTGGGGACCATATATTAAATGGATTTTTAGAACAGGGAGATGGAAAAAGAGCTTGCTCTGTCCACTCCACGCATTGACCTGGTATTGCAGTACCTCCAGGAACGGTGCACCCCTTCTTAACCCAGTTTCCAAAAGCAGAACTCAATTCACCTGATTCATATTAGCCCGATTTAATGAATTGGAAGAAAGCATACGTCTTCATATGCACCTCAATTTGGCCCATTCACTTTTCACACTTCCTCCTTCTGTTTTTTATCTTTCACACTTTTGACTTTCTTTATTCATCCAAATAGCAAACTCATCACCACTCAACCTGACCAACTCGGCTATGTCCCCGTGCTGCAGTTCTCTGTCTTATCTAGATCATTTGCAATTGAATGGAATAGATCCCTTTTGGACAAAGTGGATTCACCTGCTGCTGCAGTGACCACAGGTGTGATAACATCTAGAATTGGCATCTGGTGCGATCTCTCCGCTTCCACTCCAAAGAAAGTTACCTGTTTATTCCTATCATGCATTGGTTTTTGGGGTTTTCTTTGAGTAATGATGATCTCTTTAGTAGTCTGTTGGCGCCCTCTCCTGGAGGAATAGTTTGCTTGCTCTTGGACATTCTAAAAGAGAGGTCATGATAGACATTGAGCTTCTGAGCTCAATTGGGGACAGTCATGGGTGATGAATGTTTGCAACCTACTGCGAAGCCTCATACCGCAATATAAGGAACGTCAAATACTAAGAAAGGGCGGCCTATGAAAGAATTACTACTTTCAATAAGTACACTTAAACGGCTAATTGGGAATAGAAAAACTGTAAAAAGCCCTCTGAGAAAGCCCCCCTCTAACCTTTGATAGTAAGCTTTTCTGTAGTCTGCCTGTTGATGTATTTTCCGTTTGAACTGTGCACAACATGAAGAGACGGAACACTGGCGGCTTGTCACAATGCCCCCCGATGACATCACAATAGCGCTGCTGCCTAGAAAACAAGCTGCGCAGAAGAAGTTGTTCTTTGGGTGGGAGGGTGGGCTAGTGGAAGGAGGGGGCAATCTCTTTTTTTCCCGGGTGGTAGGGGGATGACAGGAGAAGGGAAGCGGGTGGTGAGAAAGGTACAGAGGGCAGGGTTTGGGGGCTGGGAAGGAAAGGGAAAAGATTAGGGTTTGGGGATGATGAAAGGGCTTTCTACGGGTAAGGATGGCAAAGGGTGGCAGTGACGGAAAGTCAGGCAACCTGTCCTGTCCGTCTTTTTGTATCGTGAATTGGAAAGACTGCAAGGGGGAGGGGAGTTGCTTGCGCCCTAAAGGAGGAGTTATTCAGATTCATTGCAGTGGGCGGCGGCTGCAAAACGCACCATTCTTCTTGTTTTGGCTCTGCAAAGCAGCCTTTTCAAGGGTTGGCTTGGGTGACAAAATGTCTTGTGTAGGCGTGGGTTTGTCTCCCTCTCGCTCTCTCTCCCTAAGATGTGTCCGGCATAGGCCAGGGTGCCACTCGAGGCCCAAACCAATTCTGGTTATCGCTTCTCGGCCTTTTGGCTAAGATCAAGTGTAGTATCTGTTCTTATCAGTTTAATATCTGATACGTCCCCTATCTGGGGACCATATATTAAATGGATTTTTAGAACAGGGAGATGGAAAAAGAGCTTGCTCTGTCCACTCCACGCATTGACCTGGTATTGCAGTACCTCCAGGAACGGTGCACCCCTTCTTAACCCAGTTTCCAAAAGCAGAACTCAATTCACCTGATTCATATTAGCCCGATTTAATGAATTGGAAGAAAGCATACGTCTTCATATGCACCTCAATTTGGCCCATTCACTTTTCACACTTCCTCCTTTTGTTTTTTATCTTTCACACTTTTGACTTTCTTTATTCATCCAAATAGCAAACTCATCACCACTCAACCTGACCAACTCGGCTATGTCCCCGTGCTGCAGTTCTCTGTCTTATCTAGATCATTTGCAATTGAATGGAATAGATCCCTTTTGGACAAAGTGGATTCACCTGCTGCTGCAGTGACCACAGGTGTGATAACATCTAGAATTGGCATCTGGTGCGATCTCTCCGCTTCCACTCCAAAGAAAGTTACCTGTTTATTCCTATCATGCATTGGTTTTTGGGGTTTTCTTTGAGTAATGATGATCTCTTTAGTAGTCTGTTGGCGCCCTCTCCTGGAGGAATAGTTTGCTTGCTCTTGGACATTCTAAAAGAGAGGTCATGATAGACATTGAGCTTCTGAGCTCAATTGGGGACAGTCATGGGTGATGAATGTTTGCAACCTACTGCGAAGCCTCATACCGCAATATAAGGAACGTCAAATACTAAGAAAGGGCGGCCTATGAAAGAATTACTACTTTCAATAAGTACACTTAAACGGCTAATTGGGAATAGAAAAACTGTAAAAAGCCCTCTGAGAAAGCCCCCCTCTAACCTTTGATAGTAAGCTTTTCTGTAGTCTGCCTGTTGATGTATTTTCCGTTTGAACTGTGCACAACATGAAGAGACGGAACACTGGCGGCTTGTCACAATGCCCCCCGATGACATCACAATAGCGCTGCTGCCTAGAAAACAAGCTGCGCAGAAGAAGTTGTTCTTTGGGTGGGAGGGTGGGCTAGTGGAAGGAGGGGGCAATCTCTTTTTTTCCCGGGTGGTAGGGGGATGACAGGAGAAGGGAAGCGGGTGGTGAGAAAGGTACAGAGGGCAGGGTTTGGGGGCTGGGAAGGAAAGGGAAAAGATTAGGGTTTGGGGATGATGAAAGGGCTTTCTACGGGTAAGGATGGCAAAGGGTGGCAGTGACGGAAAGTCAGGCAACCTGTCCTGTCCGTCTTTTTGTATCGTGAATTGGAAAGACTGCAAGGGGGAGGGGAGTTGCTTGCGCCCTAAAGGAGGAGTTATTCAGATTCATTGCAGTGGGCGGCGGCTGCAAAACGCACCATTCTTCTTGTTTTGGCTCTGCAAAGCAGCCTTTTCAAGGGTTGGCTTGGGTGACAAAATGTCTTGTGTAGGCGTGGGTTTGTCTCCCTCTCGCTCTCTCTCCCTAAGATGTGTCCGGCATAGGCCAGGGTGCCACTCGAGGCCCAAACCAATTCTGGTTATCGCTTCTCGGCCTTTTGGCTAAGATCAAGTGTAGTATCTTTCGAAAAGGTGGTTTAAGGCTCCGGCCACCTTAGTACAATGATGCAATGCACACTGGAAGGTTGCGCTTGTTAGTACTTTGGGAGGATAGTATATCCATCTAGAGGAAACCATGGCCCTACCAGGATCGAGGCTATTAGACTGAGTAAGTGTGAGGGTTATGGTGCAATGTGCCCCAGGAATGGACACCCTGGAGGGAGTCTGAACTTGCTAGGTTGGGACCCTGGTAAGCCTCAGACTCTGTCGCACGCCGCGCCTTGCCTATTCATACTTTCCAAGCATATTGCCCTATCCCGGCCTTCTGGCTAAGAAGGGAAATTTTTATAATCCCGGTCGGAGGTCCGGTCAGCTTTGGGCTGAGAAACCAACACCCGGTTGGAGGTCCGGGTCAGCTTTGGCTGAGAAACCAACACCCGGTTGGAGGTCCGGTTTAGCCTTGGGCTGAGAAACCAACACCCGGTTGGAGGTCCGGGTCAGCTTCGGCTGAGAAACCAACACCCGGTTGGAGGTCCGGTTAGCCTTGGGCTGAGAAACCAACACCGGTTGACGGTCCGGGCAGTTTCGGCTGCGAAACCAACAACTAGTAGCTCTCTACTCCACTTGGGTAAGATGCCTGGGTGGACGCTGGGAGCAACGACAAGGCTCAACCAGGCTTCGGCTTGGGGGAGCACCGAAGATCCCTGACCCTTGCTGTGGCCTTCTGGCTCGGAGGGACGGGGTTGATTTTTGGGGACCCTCTCCTCACGGAGGGGTCCACACGAATCCTAGCCTTTGCACTGTTTTTGGTGTGACTTCGGTCATGCATTTTTTGCGGTGCTTTGGAAAGCTTCATTAAATCAAAATCTGTTCTTATCAGTTTAATATCTGATACGTCCCCTATCTGGGGACCATATATTAAATGGATTTTTAGAACAGGGAGATGGAAAAAGAGCTTGCTCTGTCCACTCCACGCATTGACCTGGTATTGCAGTACCTCCAGGAACGGTGCACCCCTTCTTAACCCAGTTTCCAAAAGCAGAACTCAATTCACCTGATTCATATTAGCCCGATTTAATGAATTGGAAGAAAGCATACGTCTTCATATGCACCTCAATTTGGCCCATTCACTTTTCACACTTCCTCCTTTTGTTTTTTATCTTTCACACTTTTGACTTTCTTTATTCATCCAAATAGCAAACTCATCACCACTCAACCTGACCAACTCGGCTATGTCCCCGTGCTGCAGTTCTCTGTCTTATCTAGATCATTTGCAATTGAATGGAATAGATCCCTTTTGGACAAAGTGGATTCACCTGCTGCTGCAGTGACCACAGGTGTGATAACATCTAGAATTGGCATCTGGTGCGATCTCTCCGCTTCCACTCCAAAGAAAGTTACCTGTTTATTCCTATCATGCATTGGTTTTTGGGGTTTTCTTTGAGTAATGATGATCTCTTTAGTAGTCTGTTGGCGCCCTCTCCTGGAGGAATAGTTTGCTTGCTCTTGGACATTCTAAAAGAGAGGTCATGATAGACATTGAGCTTCTGAGCTCAATTGGGGACAGTCATGGGTGATGAATGTTTGCAACCTACTGCGAAGCCTCATACCGCAATATAAGGAACGTCAAATACTAAGAAAGGGCGGCCTATGAAAGAATTACTACTTTCAATAAGTACACTTAAACGGCTAATTGGGAATAGAAAAACTGTAAAAAGCCCTCTGAGAAAGCCCCCCTCTAACCTTTGATAGTAAGCTTTTCTGTAGTCTGCCTGTTGATGTATTTTCCGTTTGAACTGTGCACAACATGAAGAGACGGAACACTGGCGGCTTGTCACAATGCCCCCCGATGACATCACAATAGCGCTGCTGCCTAGAAAACAAGCTGCGCAGAAGAAGTTGTTCTTTGGGTGGGAGGGTGGGCTAGTGGAAGGAGGGGGCAATCTCTTTTTTTCCCGGGTGGTAGGGGGATGACAGGAGAAGGGAAGCGGGTGGTGAGAAAGGTACAGAGGGCAGGGTTTGGGGGCTGGGAAGGAAAGGGAAAAGATTAGGGTTTGGGGATGATGAAAGGGCTTTCTACGGGTAAGGATGGCAAAGGGTGGCAGTGACGGAAAGTCAGGCAACCTGTCCTGTCCGTCTTTTTGTATCGTGAATTGGAAAGACTGCAAGGGGGAGGGGAGTTGCTTGCGCCCTAAAGGAGGAGTTATTCAGATTCATTGCAGTGGGCGGCGGCTGCAAAACGCACCATTCTTCTTGTTTTGGCTCTGCAAAGCAGCCTTTTCAAGGGTTGGCTTGGGTGACAAAATGTCTTGTGTAGGCGTGGGTTTGTCTCCCTCTCGCTCTCTCTCCCTAAGATGTGTCCGGCATAGGCCAGGGTGCCACTCGAGGCCCAAACCAATTCTGGTTATCGCTTCTCGGCCTTTTGGCTAAGATCAAGTGTAGTATCTGTTCTTATCAGTTTAATATCTGATACGTCCCCTATCTGGGGACCATATATTAAATGGATTTTTAGAACAGGGAGATGGAAAAAGAGCTTGCTCTGTCCACTCCACGCATTGACCTGGTATTGCAGTACCTCCAGGAACGGTGCACCCCTTCTTAACCCAGTTTCCAAAAGCAGAACTCAATTCACCTGATTCATATTAGCCCGATTTAATGAATTGGAAGAAAGCATACGTCTTCATATGCACCTCAATTTGGCCCATTCACTTTTCACACTTCCTCCTTTTGTTTTTTATCTTTCACACTTTTGACTTTCTTTATTCATCCAAATAGCAAACTCATCACCACTCAACCTGACCAACTCGGCTATGTCCCCGTGCTGCAGTTCTCTGTCTTATCTAGATCATTTGCAATTGAATGGAATAGATCCCTTTTGGACAAAGTGGATTCACCTGCTGCTGCAGTGACCACAGGTGTGATAACATCTAGAATTGGCATCTGGTGCGATCTCTCCGCTTCCACTCCAAAGAAAGTTACCTGTTTATTCCTATCATGCATTGGTTTTTGGGGTTTTCTTTGAGTAATGATGATCTCTTTAGTAGTCTGTTGGCGCCCTCTCCTGGAGGAATAGTTTGCTTGCTCTTGGACATTCTAAAAGAGAGGTCATGATAGACATTGAGCTTCTGAGCTCAATTGGGGACAGTCATGGGTGATGAATGTTTGCAACCTACTGCGAAGCCTCATACCGCAATATAAGGAACGTCAAATACTAAGAAAGGGCGGCCTATGAAAGAATTACTACTTTCAATAAGTACACTTAAACGGCTAATTGGGAATAGAAAAACTGTAAAAAGCCCTCTGAGAAAGCCCCCCTCTAACCTTTGATAGTAAGCTTTTCTGTAGTCTGCCTGTTGATGTATTTTCCGTTTGAACTGTGCACAACATGAAGAGACGGAACACTGGCGGCTTGTCACAATGCCCCCCGATGACATCACAATAGCGCTGCTGCCTAGAAAACAAGCTGCGCAGAAGAAGTTGTTCTTTGGGTGGGAGGGTGGGCTAGTGGAAGGAGGGGGCAATCTCTTTTTTTCCCGGGTGGTAGGGGGATGACAGGAGAAGGGAAGCGGGTGGTGAGAAAGGTACAGAGGGCAGGGTTTGGGGGCTGGGAAGGAAAGGGAAAAGATTAGGGTTTGGGGATGATGAAAGGGCTTTCTACGGGTAAGGATGGCAAAGGGTGGCAGTGACGGAAAGTCAGGCAACCTGTCCTGTCCGTCTTTTTGTATCGTGAATTGGAAAGACTGCAAGGGGGAGGGGAGTTGCTTGCGCCCTAAAGGAGGAGTTATTCAGATTCATTGCAGTGGGCGGCGGCTGCAAAACGCACCATTCTTCTTGTTTTGGCTCTGCAAAGCAGCCTTTTCAAGGGTTGGCTTGGGTGACAAAATGTCTTGTGTAGGCGTGGGTTTGTCTCCCTCTCGCTCTCTCTCCCTAAGATGTGTCCGGCATAGGCCAGGGTGCCACTCGAGGCCCAAACCAATTCTGGTTATCGCTTCTCGGCCTTTTGGCTAAGATCAAGTGTAGTATCTGTTCTTATCAGTTTAATATCTGATACGTCCCCTATCTGGGGACCATATATTAAATGGATTTTTAGAACAGGGAGATGGAAAAAGAGCTTGCTCTGTCCACTCCACGCATTGACCTGGTATTGCAGTACCTCCAGGAACGGTGCACCCCTTCTTAACCCAGTTTCCAAAAGCAGAACTCAATTCACCTGATTCATATTAGCCCGATTTAATGAATTGGAAGAAAGCATACGTCTTCATATGCACCTCAATTTGGCCCATTCACTTTTCACACTTCCTCCTTTTGTTTTTTATCTTTCACACTTTTGACTTTCTTTATTCATCCAAATAGCAAACTCATCACCACTCAACCTGACCAACTCGGCTATGTCCCCGTGCTGCAGTTCTCTGTCTTATCTAGATCATTTGCAATTGAATGGAATAGATCCCTTTTGGACAAAGTGGATTCACCTGCTGCTGCAGTGACCACAGGTGTGATAACATCTAGAATTGGCATCTGGTGCGATCTCTCCGCTTCCACTCCAAAGAAAGTTACCTGTTTATTCCTATCATGCATTGGTTTTTGGGGTTTTCTTTGAGTAATGATGATCTCTTTAGTAGTCTGTTGGCGCCCTCTCCTGGAGGAATAGTTTGCTTGCTCTTGGACATTCTAAAAGAGAGGTCATGATAGACATTGAGCTTCTGAGCTCAATTGGGGACAGTCATGGGTGATGAATGTTTGCAACCTACTGCGAAGCCTCATACCGCAATATAAGGAACGTCAAATACTAAGAAAGGGCGGCCTATGAAAGAATTACTACTTTCAATAAGTACACTTAAACGGCTAATTGGGAATAGAAAAACTGTAAAAAGCCCTCTGAGAAAGCCCCCCTCTAACCTTTGATAGTAAGCTTTTCTGTAGTCTGCCTGTTGATGTATTTTCCGTTTGAACTGTGCACAACATGAAGAGACGGAACACTGGCGGCTTGTCACAATGCCCCCCGATGACATCACAATAGCGCTGCTGCCTAGAAAACAAGCTGCGCAGAAGAAGTTGTTCTTTGGGTGGGAGGGTGGGCTAGTGGAAGGAGGGGGCAATCTCTTTTTTTCCCGGGTGGTAGGGGGATGACAGGAGAAGGGAAGCGGGTGGTGAGAAAGGTACAGAGGGCAGGGTTTGGGGGCTGGGAAGGAA
Source organism: Anomaloglossus baeobatrachus (assembly GCF_048569485.1). Taxonomy (NCBI): domain Eukaryota; kingdom Metazoa; phylum Chordata; class Amphibia; order Anura; family Aromobatidae; genus Anomaloglossus; species Anomaloglossus baeobatrachus. The sequence continues at coordinate 121,555 of NW_027442219.1, forward strand.
AGGGAAAAGATTAGGGTTTGGGGATGATGAAAGGGCTTTCTACGGGTAAGGATGGCAAAGGGTGGCAGTGACGGAAAGTCAGGCAACCTGTCCTGTCCGTCTTTTTGTATCGTGAATTGGAAAGACTGCAAGGGGGAGGGGAGTTGCTTGCGCCCTAAAGGAGGAGTTATTCAGATTCATTGCAGTGGGCGGCGGCTGCAAAACGCACCATTCTTCTTGTTTTGGCTCTGCAAAGCAGCCTTTTCAAGGGTTGGCTTGGGTGACAAAATGTCTTGTGTAGGCGTGGGTTTGTCTCCCTCTCGCTCTCTCTCCCTAAGATGTGTCCGGCATAGGCCAGGGTGCCACTCGAGGCCCAAACCAATTCTGGTTATCGCTTCTCGGCCTTTTGGCTAAGATCAAGTGTAGTATCTGTTCTTATCAGTTTAATATCTGATACGTCCCCTATCTGGGGACCATATATTAAATGGATTTTTAGAACAGGGAGATGGAAAAAGAGCTTGCTCTGTCCACTCCACGCATTGACCTGGTATTGCAGTACCTCCAGGAACGGTGCACCCCTTCTTAACCCAGTTTCCAAAAGCAGAACTCAATTCACCTGATTCATATTAGCCCGATTTAATGAATTGGAAGAAAGCATACGTCTTCATATGCACCTCAATTTGGCCCATTCACTTTTCACACTTCCTCCTTTTGTTTTTTATCTTTCACACTTTTGACTTTCTTTATTCATCCAAATAGCAAACTCATCACCACTCAACCTGACCAACTCGGCTATGTCCCCGTGCTGCAGTTCTCTGTCTTATCTAGATCATTTGCAATTGAATGGAATAGATCCCTTTTGGACAAAGTGGATTCACCTGCTGCTGCAGTGACCACAGGTGTGATAACATCTAGAATTGGCATCTGGTGCGATCTCTCCGCTTCCACTCCAAAGAAAGTTACCTGTTTATTCCTATCATGCATTGGTTTTTGGGGTTTTCTTTGAGTAATGATGATCTCTTTAGTAGTCTGTTGGCGCCCTCTCCTGGAGGAATAGTTTGCTTGCTCTTGGACATTCTAAAAGAGAGGTCATGATAGACATTGAGCTTCTGAGCTCAATTGGGGACAGTCATGGGTGATGAATGTTTGCAACCTACTGCGAAGCCTCATACCGCAATATAAGGAACGTCAAATACTAAGAAAGGGCGGCCTATGAAAGAATTACTACTTTCAATAAGTACACTTAAACGGCTAATTGGGAATAGAAAAACTGTAAAAAGCCCTCTGAGAAAGCCCCCCTCTAACCTTTGATAGTAAGCTTTTCTGTAGTCTGCCTGTTGATGTATTTTCCGTTTGAACTGTGCACAACATGAAGAGACGGAACACTGGCGGCTTGTCACAATGCCCCCCGATGACATCACAATAGCGCTGCTGCCTAGAAAACAAGCTGCGCAGAAGAAGTTGTTCTTTGGGTGGGAGGGTGGGCTAGTGGAAGGAGGGGGCAATCTCTTTTTTTCCCGGGTGGTAGGGGGATGACAGGAGAAGGGAAGCGGGTGGTGAGAAAGGTACAGAGGGCAGGGTTTGGGGGCTGGGAAGGAAAGGGAAAAGATTAGGGTTTGGGGATGATGAAAGGGCTTTCTACGGGTAAGGATGGCAAAGGGTGGCAGTGACGGAAAGTCAGGCAACCTGTCCTGTCCGTCTTTTTGTATCGTGAATTGGAAAGACTGCAAGGGGGAGGGGAGTTGCTTGCGCCCTAAAGGAGGAGTTATTCAGATTCATTGCAGTGGGCGGCGGCTGCAAAACGCACCATTCTTCTTGTTTTGGCTCTGCAAAGCAGCCTTTTCAAGGGTTGGCTTGGGTGACAAAATGTCTTGTGTAGGCGTGGGTTTGTCTCCCTCTCGCTCTCTCTCCCTAAGATGTGTCCGGCATAGGCCAGGGTGCCACTCGAGGCCCAAACCAATTCTGGTTATCGCTTCTCGGCCTTTTGGCTAAGATCAAGTGTAGTATCTGTTCTTATCAGTTTAATATCTGATACGTCCCCTATCTGGGGACCATATATTAAATGGATTTTTAGAACAGGGAGATGGAAAAAGAGCTTGCTCTGTCCACTCCACGCATTGACCTGGTATTGCAGTACCTCCAGGAACGGTGCACCCCTTCTTAACCCAGTTTCCAAAAGCAGAACTCAATTCACCTGATTCATATTAGCCCGATTTAATGAATTGGAAGAAAGCATACGTCTTCATATGCACCTCAATTTGGCCCATTCACTTTTCACACTTCCTCCTTTTGTTTTTTATCTTTCACACTTTTGACTTTCTTTATTCATCCAAATAGCAAACTCATCACCACTCAACCTGACCAACTCGGCTATGTCCCCGTGCTGCAGTTCTCTGTCTTATCTAGATCATTTGCAATTGAATGGAATAGATCCCTTTTGGACAAAGTGGATTCACCTGCTGCTGCAGTGACCACAGGTGTGATAACATCTAGAATTGGCATCTGGTGCGATCTCTCCGCTTCCACTCCAAAGAAAGTTACCTGTTTATTCCTATCATGCATTGGTTTTTGGGGTTTTCTTTGAGTAATGATGATCTCTTTAGTAGTCTGTTGGCGCCCTCTCCTGGAGGAATAGTTTGCTTGCTCTTGGACATTCTAAAAGAGAGGTCATGATAGACATTGAGCTTCTGAGCTCAATTGGGGACAGTCATGGGTGATGAATGTTTGCAACCTACTGCGAAGCCTCATACCGCAATATAAGGAACGTCAAATACTAAGAAAGGGCGGCCTATGAAAGAATTACTACTTTCAATAAGTACACTTAAACGGCTAATTGGGAATAGAAAAACTGTAAAAAGCCCTCTGAGAAAGCCCCCCTCTAACCTTTGATAGTAAGCTTTTCTGTAGTCTGCCTGTTGATGTATTTTCCGTTTGAACTGTGCACAACATGAAGAGACGGAACACTGGCGGCTTGTCACAATGCCCCCCGATGACATCACAATAGCGCTGCTGCCTAGAAAACAAGCTGCGCAGAAGAAGTTGTTCTTTGGGTGGGAGGGTGGGCTAGTGGAAGGAGGGGGCAATCTCTTTTTTTCCCGGGTGGTAGGGGGATGACAGGAGAAGGGAAGCGGGTGGTGAGAAAGGTACAGAGGGCAGGGTTTGGGGGCTGGGAAGGAAAGGGAAAAGATTAGGGTTTGGGGATGATGAAAGGGCTTTCTACGGGTAAGGATGGCAAAGGGTGGCAGTGACGGAAAGTCAGGCAACCTGTCCTGTCCGTCTTTTTGTATCGTGAATTGGAAAGACTGCAAGGGGGAGGGGAGTTGCTTGCGCCCTAAAGGAGGAGTTATTCAGATTCATTGCAGTGGGCGGCGGCTGCAAAACGCACCATTCTTCTTGTTTTGGCTCTGCAAAGCAGCCTTTTCAAGGGTTGGCTTGGGTGACAAAATGTCTTGTGTAGGCGTGGGTTTGTCTCCCTCTCGCTCTCTCTCCCTAAGATGTGTCCGGCATAGGCCAGGGTGCCACTCGAGGCCCAAACCAATTCTGGTTATCGCTTCTCGGCCTTTTGGCTAAGATCAAGTGTAGTATCTGTTCTTATCAGTTTAATATCTGATACGTCCCCTATCTGGGGACCATATATTAAATGGATTTTTAGAACAGGGAGATGGAAAAAGAGCTTGCTCTGTCCACTCCACGCATTGACCTGGTATTGCAGTACCTCCAGGAACGGTGCACCCCTTCTTAACCCAGTTTCCAAAAGCAGAACTCAATTCACCTGATTCATATTAGCCCGATTTAATGAATTGGAAGAAAGCATACGTCTTCATATGCACCTCAATTTGGCCCATTCACTTTTCACACTTCCTCCTTTTGTTTTTTATCTTTCACACTTTTGACTTTCTTTATTCATCCAAATAGCAAACTCATCACCACTCAACCTGACCAACTCGGCTATGTCCCCGTGCTGCAGTTCTCTGTCTTATCTAGATCATTTGCAATTGAATGGAATAGATCCCTTTTGGACAAAGTGGATTCACCTGCTGCTGCAGTGACCACAGGTGTGATAACATCTAGAATTGGCATCTGGTGCGATCTCTCCGCTTCCACTCCAAAGAAAGTTACCTGTTTATTCCTATCATGCATTGGTTTTTGGGGTTTTCTTTGAGTAATGATGATCTCTTTAGTAGTCTGTTGGCGCCCTCTCCTGGAGGAATAGTTTGCTTGCTCTTGGACATTCTAAAAGAGAGGTCATGATAGACATTGAGCTTCTGAGCTCAATTGGGGACAGTCATGGGTGATGAATGTTTGCAACCTACTGCGAAGCCTCATACCGCAATATAAGGAACGTCAAATACTAAGAAAGGGCGGCCTATGAAAGAATTACTACTTTCAATAAGTACACTTAAACGGCTAATTGGGAATAGAAAAACTGTAAAAAGCCCTCTGAGAAAGCCCCCCTCTAACCTTTGATAGTAAGCTTTTCTGTAGTCTGCCTGTTGATGTATTTTCCGTTTGAACTGTGCACAACATGAAGAGACGGAACACTGGCGGCTTGTCACAATGCCCCCCGATGACATCACAATAGCGCTGCTGCCTAGAAAACAAGCTGCGCAGAAGAAGTTGTTCTTTGGGTGGGAGGGTGGGCTAGTGGAAGGAGGGGGCAATCTCTTTTTTTCCCGGGTGGTAGGGGGATGACAGGAGAAGGGAAGCGGGTGGTGAGAAAGGTACAGAGGGCAGGGTTTGGGGGCTGGGAAGGAAAGGGAAAAGATTAGGGTTTGGGGATGATGAAAGGGCTTTCTACGGGTAAGGATGGCAAAGGGTGGCAGTGACGGAAAGTCAGGCAACCTGTCCTGTCCGTCTTTTTGTATCGTGAATTGGAAAGACTGCAAGGGGGAGGGGAGTTGCTTGCGCCCTAAAGGAGGAGTTATTCAGATTCATTGCAGTGGGCGGCGGCTGCAAAACGCACCATTCTTCTTGTTTTGGCTCTGCAAAGCAGCCTTTTCAAGGGTTGGCTTGGGTGACAAAATGTCTTGTGTAGGCGTGGGTTTGTCTCCCTCTCGCTCTCTCTCCCTAAGATGTGTCCGGCATAGGCCAGGGTGCCACTCGAGGCCCAAACCAATTCTGGTTATCGCTTCTCGGCCTTTTGGCTAAGATCAAGTGTAGTGTTGTTCGAAGAGGTGGTTTAAGCTCCAGGCCACCTTAGTACAATGATACAATGCACACTGGAAGGTTGCGCTTGCTAGTACTCTGGGTGGATAGTATATTCATCTAGAGGAAAACATGGCCCTACCAGGATCGAGGCTATTAGACTGAGTAAGGGTGGGGGGCTATGGTACAACGTGCCCCAGGACTGACGACCCTGGAGTGAGTCTGAGCTTGCTGGCTTGGGACCCCGGCAAGCCTTGGGCTCTGTAGCACACCGTACCTTGCCTTTTCATACTTTTTGAGCATATTACCCTATCCCGGCCTTCTGGCTAGGAAGGGAAATTTTTACAATCCCGGTCGGAGGTCTGGTCAGCTTTGGGCTGAGAAACTAACACCCGGTTGGAGGTCTGGGTCAGCTTCGGCTGAGAAACCAACACCCGGTTGGAGGTCTGGGTCAGCTTCGGCTGAGAAACCAACACCCGGTTGGAGGTCCGGTTAGCCTTGGGCTGAGAAACCAACACCGGTTGACGGTCCGGGCAGTTTCGGCTGCGAAACCAACAACTAGTAGCTCTCTACTCCACTTGGGTAAGATGCCTGGGTGGACGCTGGGAGCAACGACAAGGCTCAACCAGGCTTCGGCTTGGGGGAGCACCGAAGATCCCTGACCCTTGCTGTGGCCTTCTGGCTCGGAGGGACGGGGTTGATTTTTGGGGACCCTCTCCTCACGGTGGGGTCCACACGAATCCTAGCCTTTGCACTGTTTTTGGTGTGACTTCGGTCATGCATTTTTTGTGGTGCTTTGGAAAGCTTCATTAAATCAAAAATCTGTTCTTATCAGTTTAATATCTGATACGTCCCCTATCTGGGGACCATATATTAAATGGATTTTTAGAACAGGGAGATGGAAAAAGAGCTTGCTCTGTCCACTCCACGCATTGACCTGGTATTGCAGTACCTCCAGGAACGGTGCACCCCTTCTTAACCCAGTTTCCAAAAGCAGAACTCAATTCACCTGATTCATATTAGCCCGATTTAATGAATTGGAAGAAAGCATACGTCTTCATATGCACCTCAATTTGGCCCATTCACTTTTCACACTTCCTCCTTTTGTTTTTTATCTTTCACACTTTTGACTTTCTTTATTCATCCAAATAGCAAACTCATCACCACTCAACCTGACCAACTCGGCTATGTCCCCGTGCTGCAGTTCTCTGTCTTATCTAGATCATTTGCAATTGAATGGAATAGATCCCTTTTGGACAAAGTGGATTCACCTGCTGCTGCAGTGACCACAGGTGTGATAACATCTAGAATTGGCATCTGGTGCGATCTCTCCGCTTCCACTCCAAAGAAAGTTACCTGTTTATTCCTATCATGCATTGGTTTTTGGGGTTTTCTTTGAGTAATGATGATCTCTTTAGTAGTCTGTTGGCGCCCTCTCCTGGAGGAATAGTTTGCTTGCTCTTGGACATTCTAAAAGAGAGGTCATGATAGACATTGAGCTTCTGAGCTCAATTGGGGACAGTCATGGGTGATGAATGTTTGCAACCTACTGCGAAGCCTCATACCGCAATATAAGGAACGTCAAATACTAAGAAAGGGCGGCCTATGAAAGAATTACTACTTTCAATAAGTACACTTAAACGGCTAATTGGGAATAGAAAAACTGTAAAAAGCCCTCTGAGAAAGCCCCCCTCTAACCTTTGATAGTAAGCTTTTCTGTAGTCTGCCTGTTGATGTATTTTCCGTTTGAACTGTGCACAACATGAAGAGACGGAACACTGGCGGCTTGTCACAATGCCCCCCGATGACATCACAATAGCGCTGCTGCCTAGAAAACAAGCTGCGCAGAAGAAGTTGTTCTTTGGGTGGGAGGGTGGGCTAGTGGAAGGAGGGGGCAATCTCTTTTTTTCCCGGGTGGTAGGGGGATGACAGGAGAAGGGAAGCGGGTGGTGAGAAAGGTACAGAGGGCAGGGTTTGGGGGCTGGGAAGGAAAGGGAAAAGATTAGGGTTTGGGGATGATGAAAGGGCTTTCTACGGGTAAGGATGGCAAAGGGTGGCAGTGACGGAAAGTCAGGCAACCTGTCCTGTCCGTCTTTTTGTATCGTGAATTGGAAAGACTGCAAGGGGGAGGGGAGTTGCTTGCGCCCTAAAGGAGGAGTTATTCAGATTCATTGCAGTGGGCGGCGGCTGCAAAACGCACCATTCTTCTTGTTTTGGCTCTGCAAAGCAGCCTTTTCAAGGGTTGGCTTGGGTGACAAAATGTCTTGTGTAGGCGTGGGTTTGTCTCCCTCTCGCTCTCTCTCCCTAAGATGTGTCCGGCATAGGCCAGGGTGCCACTCGAGGCCCAAACCAATTCTGGTTATCGCTTCTCGGCCTTTTGGCTAAGATCAAGTGTAGTATCTGTTCTTATCAGTTTAATATCTGATACGGCCCCTATCTGGGGACCATATATTAAATGGATTTTTAGAACAGGGAGATGGAAAAAGAGCTTGCTCTGTCCACTCCACGCATTGACCTGGTATTGCAGTACCTCCAGGAACGGTGCACCCCTTCTTAACCCAGTTTCCAAAAGCAGAACTCAATTCACCTGATTCATATTAGCCCGATTTAATGAATTGGAAGAAAGCATACGTCTTCATATGCACCTCAATTTGGCCCATTCACTTTTCACACTTCCTCCTTTTGTTTTTTATCTTTCACACTTTTGACTTTCTTTATTCATCCAAATAGCAAACTCATCACCACTCAACCTGACCAACTCGGCTATGTCCCCGTGCTGCAGTTCTCTGTCTTATCTAGATCATTTGCAATTGAATGGAATAGATCCCTTTTGGACAAAGTGGATTCACCTGCTGCTGCAGTGACCACAGGTGTGATAACATCTAGAATTGGCATCTGGTGCGATCTCTCCGCTTCCACTCCAAAGAAAGTTACCTGTTTATTCCTATCATGCATTGGTTTTTGGGGTTTTCTTTGAGTAATGATGATCTCTTTAGTAGTCTGTTGGCGCCCTCTCCTGGAGGAATAGTTTGCTTGCTCTTGGACATTCTAAAAGAGAGGTCATGATAGACATTGAGCTTCTGAGCTCAATTGGGGACAGTCATGGGTGATGAATGTTTGCAACCTACTGCGAAGCCTCATACCGCAATATAAGGAACGTCAAATACTAAGAAAGGGCGGCCTATGAAAGAATTACTACTTTCAATAAGTACACTTAAACGGCTAATTGGGAATAGAAAAACTGTAAAAAGCCCTCTGAGAAAGCCCCCCTCTAACCTTTGATAGTAAGCTTTTCTGTAGTCTGCCTGTTGATGTATTTTCCGTTTGAACTGTGCACAACATGAAGAGACGGAACACTGGCGGCTTGTCACAATGCCCCCCGATGACATCACAATAGCGCTGCTGCCTAGAAAACAAGCTGCGCAGAAGAAGTTGTTCTTTGGGTGGGAGGGTGGGCTAGTGGAAGGAGGGGGCAATCTCTTTTTTTCCCGGGTGGTAGGGGGATGACAGGAGAAGGGAAGCGGGTGGTGAGAAAGGTACAGAGGGCAGGGTTTGGGGGCTGGGAAGGAAAGGGAAAAGATTAGGGTTTGGGGATGATGAAAGGGCTTTCTACGGGTAAGGATGGCAAAGGGTGGCAGTGACGGAAAGTCAGGCAACCTGTCCTGTCCGTCTTTTTGTATCGTGAATTGGAAAGACTGCAAGGGGGAGGGGAGTTGCTTGCGCCCTAAAGGAGGAGTTATTCAGATTCATTGCAGTGGGCGGCGGCTGCAAAACGCACCATTCTTCTTGTTTTGGCTCTGCAAAGCAGCCTTTTCAAGGGTTGGCTTGGGTGACAAAATGTCTTGTGTAGGCGTGGGTTTGTCTCCCTCTCGCTCTCTCTCCCTAAGATGTGTCCGGCATAGGCCAGGGTGCCACTCGAGGCCCAAACCAATTCTGGTTATCGCTTCTCGGCCTTTTGGCTAAGATCAAGTGTAGTATCTGTTCTTATCAGTTTAATATCTGATACGTCCCCTATCTGGGGACCATATATTAAATGGATTTTTAGAACAGGGAGATGGAAAAAGAGCTTGCTCTGTCCACTCCACGCATTGACCTGGTATTGCAGTACCTCCAGGAACGGTGCACCCCTTCTTAACCCAGTTTCCAAAAGCAGAACTCAATTCACCTGATTCATATTAGCCCGATTTAATGAATTGGAAGAAAGCATACGTCTTCATATGCACCTCAATTTGGCCCATTCACTTTTCACACTTCCTCCTTTTGTTTTTTATCTTTCACACTTTTGACTTTCTTTATTCATCCAAATAGCAAACTCATCACCACTCAACCTGACCAACTCGGCTATGTCCCCGTGCTGCAGTTCTCTGTCTTATCTAGATCATTTGCAATTGAATGGAATAGATCCCTTTTGGACAAAGTGGATTCACCTGCTGCTGCAGTGACCACAGGTGTGATAACATCTAGAATTGGCATCTGGTGCGATCTCTCCGCTTCCACTCCAAAGAAAGTTACCTGTTTATTCCTATCATGCATTGGTTTTTGGGGTTTTCTTTGAGTAATGATGATCTCTTTAGTAGTCTGTTGGCGCCCTCTCCTGGAGGAATAGTTTGCTTGCTCTTGGACATTCTAAAAGAGAGGTCATGATAGACATTGAGCTTCTGAGCTCAATTGGGGACAGTCATGGGTGATGAATGTTTGCAACCTACTGCGAAGCCTCATACCGCAATATAAGGAACGTCAAATACTAAGAAAGGGCGGCCTATGAAAGAATTACTACTTTCAATAAGTACACTTAAACGGCTAATTGGGAATAGAAAAACTGTAAAAAGCCCTCTGAGAAAGCCCCCCTCTAACCTTTGATAGTAAGCTTTTCTGTAGTCTGCCTGTTGATGTATTTTCCGTTTGAACTGTGCACAACATGAAGAGACGGAACACTGGCGGCTTGTCACAATGCCCCCCGATGACATCACAATAGCGCTGCTGCCTAGAAAACAAGCTGCGCAGAAGAAGTTGTTCTTTGGGTGGGAGGGTGGGCTAGTGGAAGGAGGGGGCAATCTCTTTTTTTCCCGGGTGGTAGGGGGATGACAGGAGAAGGGAAGCGGGTGGTGAGAAAGGTACAGAGGGCAGGGTTTGGGGGCTGGGAAGGAAAGGGAAAAGATTAGGGTTTGGGGATGATGAAAGGGCTTTCTACGGGTAAGGATGGCAAAGGGTGGCAGTGACGGAAAGTCAGGCAACCTGTCCTGTCCGTCTTTTTGTATCGTGAATTGGAAAGACTGCAAGGGGGAGGGGAGTTGCTTGCGCCCTAAAGGAGGAGTTATTCAGATTCATTGCAGTGGGCGGCGGCTGCAAAACGCACCATTCTTCTTGTTTTGGCTCTGCAAAGCAGCCTTTTCAAGGGTTGGCTTGGGTGACAAAATGTCTTGTGTAGGCGTGGGTTTGTCTCCCTCTCGCTCTCTCTCCCTAAGATGTGTCCGGCATAGGCCAGGGTGCCACTCGAGGCCCAAACCAATTCTGGTTATCGCTTCTCGGCCTTTTGGCTAAGATCAAGTGTAGTTTGGGAGGGTACTACCTTGGTTGGTGCTGAAAGGTGCCAGGGTATTGCACAACTGCTGGCCTTGGGGGAGTGTGCATCGTAGGATGTCATAGCCCTCTTGTGACGGACGGTTACCTGGGCAACGAGAGGCGGTCACTTTATTATTTTCAAACTCATCCTTCAAAAAAAAAAAAAAAAAAAAAAATCTGTTCTTATCAGTTTAATATCTGATACGTCCCCTATCTGGGGACCATATATTAAATGGATTTTTAGAACAGGGAGATGGAAAAAGAGCTTGCTCTGTCCACTCCACGCATTGACCTGGTATTGCAGTACCTCCAGGAACGGTGCACCCCTTCTTAACCCAGTTTCCAAAAGCAGAACTCAATTCACCTGATTCATATTAGCCCGATTTAATGAATTGGAAGAAAGCATACGTCTTCATATGCACCTCAATTTGGCCCATTCACTTTTCACACTTCCTCCTTTTGTTTTTTATCTTTCACACTTTTGACTTTCTTTATTCATCCAAATAGCAAACTCATCACCACTCAACCTGACCAACTCGGCTATGTCCCCGTGCTGCAGTTCTCTGTCTTATCTAGATCATTTGCAATTGAATGGAATAGATCCCTTTTGGACAAAGTGGATTCACCTGCTGCTGCAGTGACCACAGGTGTGATAACATCTAGAATTGGCATCTGGTGCGATCTCTCCGCTTCCACTCCAAAGAAAGTTACCTGTTTATTCCTATCATGCATTGGTTTTTGGGGTTTTCTTTGAGTAATGATGATCTCTTTAGTAGTCTGTTGGCGCCCTCTCCTGGAGGAATAGTTTGCTTGCTCTTGGACATTCTAAAAGAGAGGTCATGATAGACATTGAGCTTCTGAGCTCAATTGGGGACAGTCATGGGTGATGAATGTTTGCAACCTACTGCGAAGCCTCATACCGCAATATAAGGAACGTCAAATACTAAGAAAGGGCGGCCTATGAAAGAATTACTACTTTCAATAAGTACACTTAAACGGCTAATTGGGAATAGAAAAACTGTAAAAAGCCCTCTGAGAAAGCCCCCCTCTAACCTTTGATAGTAAGCTTTTCTGTAGTCTGCCTGTTGATGTATTTTCCGTTTGAACTGTGCACAACATGAAGAGACGGAACACTGGCGGCTTGTCACAATGCCCCCCGATGACATCACAATAGCGCTGCTGCCTAGAAAACAAGCTGCGCAGAAGAAGTTGTTCTTTGGGTGGGAGGGTGGGCTAGTGGAAGGAGGGGGCAATCTCTTTTTTTCCCGGGTGGTAGGGGGATGACAGGAGAAGGGAAGCGGGTGGTGAGAAAGGTACAGAGGGCAGGGTTTGGGGGCTGGGAAGGAAAGGGAAAAGATTAGGGTTTGGGGATGATGAAAGGGCTTTCTACGGGTAAGGATGGCAAAGGGTGGCAGTGACGGAAAGTCAGGCAACCTGTCCTGTCCGTCTTTTTGTATCGTGAATTGGAAAGACTGCAAGGGGGAGGGGAGTTGCTTGCGCCCTAAAGGAGGAGTTATTCAGATTCATTGCAGTGGGCGGCGGCTGCAAAACGCACCATTCTTCTTGTTTTGGCTCTGCAAAGCAGCCTTTTCAAGGGTTGGCTTGGGTGACAAAATGTCTTGTGTAGGCGTGGGTTTGTCTCCCTCTCGCTCTCTCTCCCTAAGATGTGTCCGGCATAGGCCAGGGTGCCACTCGAGGCCCAAACCAATTCTGGTTATCGCTTCTCGGCCTTTTGGCTAAGATCAAGTGTAGTATCTGTTCTTATCAGTTTAATATCTGATACGTCCCCTATCTGGGGACCATATATTAAATGGATTTTTAGAACAGGGAGATGGAAAAAGAGCTTGCTCTGTCCACTCCACGCATTGACCTGGTATTGCAGTACCTCCAGGAACGGTGCACCCCTTCTTAACCCAGTTTCCAAAAGCAGAACTCAATTCACCTGATTCATATTAGCCCGATTTAATGAATTGGAAGAAAGCATACGTCTTCATATGCACCTCAATTTGGCCCATTCACTTTTCACACTTCCTCCTTTTGTTTTTTATCTTTCACACTTTTGACTTTCTTTATTCATCCAAATAGCAAACTCATCACCACTCAACCTGACCAACTCGGCTATGTCCCCGTGCTGCAGTTCTCTGTCTTATCTAGATCATTTGCAATTGAATGGAATAGATCCCTTTTGGACAAAGTGGATTCACCTGCTGCTGCAGTGACCACAGGTGTGATAACATCTAGAATTGGCATCTGGTGCGATCTCTCCGCTTCCACTCCAAAGAAAGTTACCTGTTTATTCCTATCATGCATTGGTTTTTGGGGTTTTCTTTGAGTAATGATGATCTCTTTAGTAGTCTGTTGGCGCCCTCTCCTGGAGGAATAGTTTGCTTGCTCTTGGACATTCTAAAAGAGAGGTCATGATAGACATTGAGCTTCTGAGCTCAATTGGGGACAGTCATGGGTGATGAATGTTTGCAACCTACTGCGAAGCCTCATACCGCAATATAAGGAACGTCAAATACTAAGAAAGGGCGGCCTATGAAAGAATTACTACTTTCAATAAGTACACTTAAACGGCTAATTGGGAATAGAAAAACTGTAAAAAGCCCTCTGAGAAAGCCCCCCTCTAACCTTTGATAGTAAGCTTTTCTGTAGTCTGCCTGTTGATGTATTTTCCGTTTGAACTGTGCACAACATGAAGAGACGGAACACTGGCGGCTTGTCACAATGCCCCCCGATGACATCACAATAGCGCTGCTGCCTAGAAAACAAGCTGCGCAGAAGAAGTTGTTCTTTGGGTGGGAGGGTGGGCTAGTGGAAGGAGGGGGCAATCTCTTTTTTTCCCGGGTGGTAGGGGGATGACAGGAGAAGGGAAGCGGGTGGTGAGAAAGGTACAGAGGGCAGGGTTTGGGGGCTGGGAAGGAAAGGGAAAAGATTAGGGTTTGGGGATGATGAAAGGGCTTTCTACGGGTAAGGATGGCAAAGGGTGGCAGTGACGGAAAGTCAGGCAACCTGTCCTGTCCGTCTTTTTGTATCGTGAATTGGAAAGACTGCAAGGGGGAGGGGAGTTGCTTGCGCCCTAAAGGAGGAGTTATTCAGATTCATTGCAGTGGGCGGCGGCTGCAAAACGCACCATTCTTCTTGTTTTGGCTCTGCAAAGCAGCCTTTTCAAGGGTTGGCTTGGGTGACAAAATGTCTTGTGTAGGCGTGGGTTTGTCTCCCTCTCGCTCTCTCTCCCTAAGATGTGTCCGGCATAGGCCAGGGTGCCACTCGAGGCCCAAACCAATTCTGGTTATCGCTTCTCGGCCTTTTGGCTAAGATCAAGTGTAGTATCTGTTCTTATCAGTTTAATATCTGATACGTCCCCTATCTGGGGACCATATATTAAATGGATTTTTAGAACAGGGAGATGGAAAAAGAGCTTGCTCTGTCCACTCCACGCATTGACCTGGTATTGCAGTACCTCCAGGAACGGTGCACCCCTTCTTAACCCAGTTTCCAAAAGCAGAACTCAATTCACCTGATTCATATTAGCCCGATTTAATGAATTGGAAGAAAGCATACGTCTTCATATGCACCTCAATTTGGCCCATTCACTTTTCACACTTCCTCCTTTTGTTTTTTATCTTTCACACTTTTGACTTTCTTTATTCATCCAAATAGCAAACTCATCACCACTCAACCTGACCAACTCGGCTATGTCCCCGTGCTGCAGTTCTCTGTCTTATCTAGATCATTTGCAATTGAATGGAATAGATCCCTTTTGGACAAAGTGGATTCACCTGCTGCTGCAGTGACCACAGGTGTGATAACATCTAGAATTGGCATCTGGTGCGATCTCTCCGCTTCCACTCCAAAGAAAGTTACCTGTTTATTCCTATCATGCATTGGTTTTTGGGGTTTTCTTTGAGTAATGATGATCTCTTTAGTAGTCTGTTGGCGCCCTCTCCTGGAGGAATAGTTTGCTTGCTCTTGGACATTCTAAAAGAGAGGTCATGATAGACATTGAGCTTCTGAGCTCAATTGGGGACAGTCATGGGTGATGAATGTTTGCAACCTACTGCGAAGCCTCATACCGCAATATAAGGAACGTCAAATACTAAGAAAGGGCGGCCTATGAAAGAATTACTACTTTCAATAAGTACACTTAAACGGCTAATTGGGAATAGAAAAACTGTAAAAAGCCCTCTGAGAAAGCCCCCCTCTAACCTTTGATAGTAAGCTTTTCTGTAGTCTGCCTGTTGATGTATTTTCCGTTTGAACTGTGCACAACATGAAGAGACGGAACACTGGCGGCTTGTCACAATGCCCCCCGATGACATCACAATAGCGCTGCTGCCTAGAAAACAAGCTGCGCAGAAGAAGTTGTTCTTTGGGTGGGAGGGTGGGCTAGTGGAAGGAGGGGGCAATCTCTTTTTTTCCCGGGTGGTAGGGGGATGACAGGAGAAGGGAAGCGGGTGGTGAGAAAGGTACAGAGGGCAGGGTTTGGGGGCTGGGAAGGAAAGGGAAAAGATTAGGGTTTGGGGATGATGAAAGGGCTTTCTACGGGTAAGGATGGCAAAGGGTGGCAGTGACGGAAAGTCAGGCAACCTGTCCTGTCCGTCTTTTTGTATCGTGAATTGGAAAGACTGCAAGGGGGAGGGGAGTTGCTTGCGCCCTAAAGGAGGAGTTATTCAGATTCATTGCAGTGGGCGGCGGCTGCAAAACGCACCATTCTTCTTGTTTTGGCTCTGCAAAGCAGCCTTTTCAAGGGTTGGCTTGGGTGACAAAATGTCTTGTGTAGGCGTGGGTTTGTCTCCCTCTCGCTCTCTCTCCCTAAGATGTGTCCGGCATAGGCCAGGGTGCCACTCGAGGCCCAAACCAATTCTGGTTATCGCTTCTCGGCCTTTTGGCTAAGATCAAGTGTAGTATCTGTTCTTATCAGTTTAATATCTGATACGTCCCCTATCTGGGGACCATATATTAAATGGATTTTTAGAACAGGGAGATGGAAAAAGAGCTTGCTCTGTCCACTCCACGCATTGACCTGGTATTGCAGTACCTCCAGGAACGGTGCACCCCTTCTTAACCCAGTTTCCAAAAGCAGAACTCAATTCACCTGATTCATATTAGCCCGATTTAATGAATTGGAAGAAAGCATACGTCTTCATATGCACCTCAATTTGGCCCATTCACTTTTCACACTTCCTCCTTTTGTTTTTTATCTTTCACACTTTTGACTTTCTTTATTCATCCAAATAGCAAACTCATCACCACTCAACCTGACCAACTCGGCTATGTCCCCGTGCTGCAGTTCTCTGTCTTATCTAGATCATTTGCAATTGAATGGAATAGATCCCTTTTGGACAAAGTGGATTCACCTGCTGCTGCAGTGACCACAGGTGTGATAACATCTAGAATTGGCATCTGGTGCGATCTCTCCGCTTCCACTCCAAAGAAAGTTACCTGTTTATTCCTATCATGCATTGGTTTTTGGGGTTTTCTTTGAGTAATGATGATCTCTTTAGTAGTCTGTTGGCGCCCTCTCCTGGAGGAATAGTTTGCTTGCTCTTGGACATTCTAAAAGAGAGGTCATGATAGACATTGAGCTTCTGAGCTCAATTGGGGACAGTCATGGGTGATGAATGTTTGCAACCTACTGCGAAGCCTCATACCGCAATATAAGGAACGTCAAATACTAAGAAAGGGCGGCCTATGAAAGAATTACTACTTTCAATAAGTACACTTAAACGGCTAATTGGGAATAGAAAAACTGTAAAAAGCCCTCTGAGAAAGCCCCCCTCTAACCTTTGATAGTAAGCTTTTCTGTAGTCTGCCTGTTGATGTATTTTCCGTTTGAACTGTGCACAACATGAAGAGACGGAACACTGGCGGCTTGTCACAATGCCCCCCGATGACATCACAATAGCGCTGCTGCCTAGAAAACAAGCTGCGCAGAAGAAGTTGTTCTTTGGGTGGGAGGGTGGGCTAGTGGAAGGAGGGGGCAATCTCTTTTTTTCCCGGGTGGTAGGGGGATGACAGGAGAAGGGAAGCGGGTGGTGAGAAAGGTACAGAGGGCAGGGTTTGGGGGCTGGGAAGGAAAGGGAAAAGATTAGGGTTTGGGGATGATGAAAGGGCTTTCTACGGGTAAGGATGGCAAAGGGTGGCAGTGACGGAAAGTCAGGCAACCTGTCCTGTCCGTCTTTTTGTATCGTGAATTGGAAAGACTGCAAGGGGGAGGGGAGTTGCTTGCGCCCTAAAGGAGGAGTTATTCAGATTCATTGCAGTGGGCGGCGGCTGCAAAACGCACCATTCTTCTTGTTTTGGCTCTGCAAAGCAGCCTTTTCAAGGGTTGGCTTGGGTGACAAAATGTCTTGTGTAGGCGTGGGTTTGTCTCCCTCTCGCTCTCTCTCCCTAAGATGTGTCCGGCATAGGCCAGGGTGCCACTCGAGGCCCAAACCAATTCTGGTTATCGCTTCTCGGCCTTTTGGCTAAGATCAAGTGTAGTATCTGTTCTTATCAGTTTAATATCTGATACGTCCCCTATCTGGGGACCATATATTAAATGGATTTTTAGAACAGGGAGATGGAAAAAGAGCTTGCTCTGTCCACTCCACGCATTGACCTGGTATTGCAGTACCTCCAGGAACGGTGCACCCCTTCTTAACCCAGTTTCCAAAAGCAGAACTCAATTCACCTGATTCATATTAGCCCGATTTAATGAATTGGAAGAAAGCATACGTCTTCATATGCACCTCAATTTGGCCCATTCACTTTTCACACTTCCTCCTTTTGTTTTTTATCTTTCACACTTTTGACTTTCTTTATTCATCCAAATAGCAAACTCATCACCACTCAACCTGACCAACTCGGCTATGTCCCCGTGCTGCAGTTCTCTGTCTTATCTAGATCATTTGCAATTGAATGGAATAGATCCCTTTTGGACAAAGTGGATTCACCTGCTGCTGCAGTGACCACAGGTGTGATAACATCTAGAATTGGCATCTGGTGCGATCTCTCCGCTTCCACTCCAAAGAAAGTTACCTGTTTATTCCTATCATGCATTGGTTTTTGGGGTTTTCTTTGAGTAATGATGATCTCTTTAGTAGTCTGTTGGCGCCCTCTCCTGGAGGAATAGTTTGCTTGCTCTTGGACATTCTAAAAGAGAGGTCATGATAGACATTGAGCTTCTGAGCTCAATTGGGGACAGTCATGGGTGATGAATGTTTGCAACCTACTGCGAAGCCTCATACCGCAATATAAGGAACGTCAAATACTAAGAAAGGGCGGCCTATGAAAGAATTACTACTTTCAATAAGTACACTTAAACGGCTAATTGGGAATAGAAAAACTGTAAAAAGCCCTCTGAGAAAGCCCCCCTCTAACCTTTGATAGTAAGCTTTTCTGTAGTCTGCCTGTTGATGTATTTTCCGTTTGAACTGTGCACAACATGAAGAGACGGAACACTGGCGGCTTGTCACAATGCCCCCCGATGACATCACAATAGCGCTGCTGCCTAGAAAACAAGCTGCGCAGAAGAAGTTGTTCTTTGGGTGGGAGGGTGGGCTAGTGGAAGGAGGGGGCAATCTCTTTTTTTCCCGGGTGGTAGGGGGATGACAGGAGAAGGGAAGCGGGTGGTGAGAAAGGTACAGAGGGCAGGGTTTGGGGGCTGGGAAGGAAAGGGAAAAGATTAGGGTTTGGGGATGATGAAAGGGCTTTCTACGGGTAAGGATGGCAAAGGGTGGCAGTGACGGAAAGTCAGGCAACCTGTCCTGTCCGTCTTTTTGTATCGTGAATTGGAAAGACTGCAAGGGGGAGGGGAGTTGCTTGCGCCCTAAAGGAGGAGTTATTCAGATTCATTGCAGTGGGCGGCGGCTGCAAAACGCACCATTCTTCTTGTTTTGGCTCTGCAAAGCAGCCTTTTCAAGGGTTGGCTTGGGTGACAAAATGTCTTGTGTAGGCGTGGGTTTGTCTCCCTCTCGCTCTCTCTCCCTAAGATGTGTCCGGCATAGGCCAGGGTGCCACTCGAGGCCCAAACCAATTCTGGTTATCGCTTCTCGGCCTTTTGGCTAAGATCAAGTGTAGTATCTGTTCTTATCAGTTTAATATCTGATACGTCCCCTATCTGGGGACCATATATTAAATGGATTTTTAGAACAGGGAGATGGAAAAAGAGCTTGCTCTGTCCACTCCACGCATTGACCTGGTATTGCAGTACCTCCAGGAACGGTGCACCCCTTCTTAACCCAGTTTCCAAAAGCAGAACTCAATTCACCTGATTCATATTAGCCCGATTTAATGAATTGGAAGAAAGCATACGTCTTCATATGCACCTCAATTTGGCCCATTCACTTTTCACACTTCCTCCTTTTGTTTTTTATCTTTCACACTTTTGACTTTCTTTATTCATCCAAATAGCAAACTCATCACCACTCAACCTGACCAACTCGGCTATGTCCCCGTGCTGCAGTTCTCTGTCTTATCTAGATCATTTGCAATTGAATGGAATAGATCCCTTTTGGACAAAGTGGATTCACCTGCTGCTGCAGTGACCACAGGTGTGATAACATCTAGAATTGGCATCTGGTGCGATCTCTCCGCTTCCACTCCAAAGAAAGTTACCTGTTTATTCCTATCATGCATTGGTTTTTGGGGTTTTCTTTGAGTAATGATGATCTCTTTAGTAGTCTGTTGGCGCCCTCTCCTGGAGGAATAGTTTGCTTGCTCTTGGACATTCTAAAAGAGAGGTCATGATAGACATTGAGCTTCTGAGCTCAATTGGGGACAGTCATGGGTGATGAATGTTTGCAACCTACTGCGAAGCCTCATACCGCAATATAAGGAACGTCAAATACTAAGAAAGGGCGGCCTATGAAAGAATTACTACTTTCAATAAGTACACTTAAACGGCTAATTGGGAATAGAAAAACTGTAAAAAGCCCTCTGAGAAAGCCCCCCTCTAACCTTTGATAGTAAGCTTTTCTGTAGTCTGCCTGTTGATGTATTTTCCGTTTGAACTGTGCACAACATGAAGAGACGGAACACTGGCGGCTTGTCACAATGCCCCCCGATGACATCACAATAGCGCTGCTGCCTAGAAAACAAGCTGCGCAGAAGAAGTTGTTCTTTGGGTGGGAGGGTGGGCTAGTGGAAGGAGGGGGCAATCTCTTTTTTTCCCGGGTGGTAGGGGGATGACAGGAGAAGGGAAGCGGGTGGTGAGAAAGGTACAGAGGGCAGGGTTTGGGGGCTGGGAAGGAAAGGGAAAAGATTAGGGTTTGGGGATGATGAAAGGGCTTTCTACGGGTAAGGATGGCAAAGGGTGGCAGTGACGGAAAGTCAGGCAACCTGTCCTGTCCGTCTTTTTGTATCGTGAATTGGAAAGACTGCAAGGGGGAGGGGAGTTGCTTGCGCCCTAAAGGAGGAGTTATTCAGATTCATTGCAGTGGGCGGCGGCTGCAAAACGCACCATTCTTCTTGTTTTGGCTCTGCAAAGCAGCCTTTTCAAGGGTTGGCTTGGGTGACAAAATGTCTTGTGTAGGCGTGGGTTTGTCTCCCTCTCGCTCTCTCTCCCTAAGATGTGTCCGGCATAGGCCAGGGTGCCACTCGAGGCCCAAACCAATTCTGGTTATCGCTTCTCGGCCTTTTGGCTAAGATCAAGTGTAGTATCTGTTCTTATCAGTTTAATATCTGATACGTCCCCTATCTGGGGACCATATATTAAATGGATTTTTAGAACAGGGAGATGGAAAAAGAGCTTGCTCTGTCCACTCCACGCATTGACCTGGTATTGCAGTACCTCCAGGAACGGTGCACCCCTTCTTAACCCAGTTTCCAAAAGCAGAACTCAATTCACCTGATTCATATTAGCCCGATTTAATGAATTGGAAGAAAGCATACGTCTTCATATGCACCTCAATTTGGCCCATTCACTTTTCACACTTCCTCCTTTTGTTTTTTATCTTTCACACTTTTGACTTTCTTTATTCATCCAAATAGCAAACTCATCACCACTCAACCTGACCAACTCGGCTATGTCCCCGTGCTGCAGTTCTCTGTCTTATCTAGATCATTTGCAATTGAATGGAATAGATCCCTTTTGGACAAAGTGGATTCACCTGCTGCTGCAGTGACCACAGGTGTGATAACATCTAGAATTGGCATCTGGTGCGATCTCTCCGCTTCCACTCCAAAGAAAGTTACCTGTTTATTCCTATCATGCATTGGTTTTTGGGGTTTTCTTTGAGTAATGATGATCTCTTTAGTAGTCTGTTGGCGCCCTCTCCTGGAGGAATAGTTTGCTTGCTCTTGGACATTCTAAAAGAGAGGTCATGATAGACATTGAGCTTCTGAGCTCAATTGGGGACAGTCATGGGTGATGAATGTTTGCAACCTACTGCGAAGCCTCATACCGCAATATAAGGAACGTCAAATACTAAGAAAGGGCGGCCTATGAAAGAATTACTACTTTCAATAAGTACACTTAAACGGCTAATTGGGAATAGAAAAACTGTAAAAAGCCCTCTGAGAAAGCCCCCCTCTAACCTTTGATAGTAAGCTTTTCTGTAGTCTGCCTGTTGATGTATTTTCCGTTTGAACTGTGCACAACATGAAGAGACGGAACACTGGCGGCTTGTCACAATGCCCCCCGATGACATCACAATAGCGCTGCTGCCTAGAAAACAAGCTGCGCAGAAGAAGTTGTTCTTTGGGTGGGAGGGTGGGCTAGTGGAAGGAGGGGGCAATCTCTTTTTTTCCCGGGTGGTAGGGGGATGACAGGAGAAGGGAAGCGGGTGGTGAGAAAGGTACAGAGGGCAGGGTTTGGGGGCTGGGAAGGAAAGGGAAAAGATTAGGGTTTGGGGATGATGAAAGGGCTTTCTACGGGTAAGGATGGCAAAGGGTGGCAGTGACGGAAAGTCAGGCAACCTGTCCTGTCCGTCTTTTTGTATCGTGAATTGGAAAGACTGCAAGGGGGAGGGGAGTTGCTTGCGCCCTAAAGGAGGAGTTATTCAGATTCATTGCAGTGGGCGGCGGCTGCAAAACGCACCATTCTTCTTGTTTTGGCTCTGCAAAGCAGCCTTTTCAAGGGTTGGCTTGGGTGACAAAATGTCTTGTGTAGGCGTGGGTTTGTCTCCCTCTCGCTCTCTCTCCCTAAGATGTGTCCGGCATAGGCCAGGGTGCCACTCGAGGCCCAAACCAATTCTGGTTATCGCTTCTCGGCCTTTTGGCTAAGATCAAGTGTAGTATCTGTTCTTATCAGTTTAATATCTGATACGTCCCCTATCTGGGGACCATATATTAAATGGATTTTTAGAACAGGGAGATGGAAAAAGAGCTTGCTCTGTCCACTCCACGCATTGACCTGGTATTGCAGTACCTCCAGGAACGGTGCACCCCTTCTTAACCCAGTTTCCAAAAGCAGAACTCAATTCACCTGATTCATATTAGCCCGATTTAATGAATTGGAAGAAAGCATACGTCTTCATATGCACCTCAATTTGGCCCATTCACTTTTCACACTTCCTCCTTTTGTTTTTTATCTTTCACACTTTTGACTTTCTTTATTCATCCAAATAGCAAACTCATCACCACTCAACCTGACCAACTCGGCTATGTCCCCGTGCTGCAGTTCTCTGTCTTATCTAGATCATTTGCAATTGAATGGAATAGATCCCTTTTGGACAAAGTGGATTCACCTGCTGCTGCAGTGACCACAGGTGTGATAACATCTAGAATTGGCATCTGGTGCGATCTCTCCGCTTCCACTCCAAAGAAAGTTACCTGTTTATTCCTATCATGCATTGGTTTTTGGGGTTTTCTTTGAGTAATGATGATCTCTTTAGTAGTCTGTTGGCGCCCTCTCCTGGAGGAATAGTTTGCTTGCTCTTGGACATTCTAAAAGAGAGGTCATGATAGACATTGAGCTTCTGAGCTCAATTGGGGACAGTCATGGGTGATGAATGTTTGCAACCTACTGCGAAGCCTCATACCGCAATATAAGGAACGTCAAATACTAAGAAAGGGCGGCCTATGAAAGAATTACTACTTTCAATAAGTACACTTAAACGGCTAATTGGGAATAGAAAAACTGTAAAAAGCCCTCTGAGAAAGCCCCCCTCTAACCTTTGATAGTAAGCTTTTCTGTAGTCTGCCTGTTGATGTATTTTCCGTTTGAACTGTGCACAACATGAAGAGACGGAACACTGGCGGCTTGTCACAATGCCCCCCGATGACATCACAATAGCGCTGCTGCCTAGAAAACAAGCTGCGCAGAAGAAGTTGTTCTTTGGGTGGGAGGGTGGGCTAGTGGAAGGAGGGGGCAATCTCTTTTTTTCCCGGGTGGTAGGGGGATGACAGGAGAAGGGAAGCGGGTGGTGAGAAAGGTACAGAGGGCAGGGTTTGGGGGCTGGGAAGGAAAGGGAAAAGATTAGGGTTTGGGGATGATGAAAGGGCTTTCTACGGGTAAGGATGGCAAAGGGTGGCAGTGACGGAAAGTCAGGCAACCTGTCCTGTCCGTCTTTTTGTATCGTGAATTGGAAAGACTGCAAGGGGGAGGGGAGTTGCTTGCGCCCTAAAGGAGGAGTTATTCAGATTCATTGCAGTGGGCGGCGGCTGCAAAACGCACCATTCTTCTTGTTTTGGCTCTGCAAAGCAGCCTTTTCAAGGGTTGGCTTGGGTGACAAAATGTCTTGTGTAGGCGTGGGTTTGTCTCCCTCTCGCTCTCTCTCCCTAAGATGTGTCCGGCATAGGCCAGGGTGCCACTCGAGGCCCAAACCAATTCTGGTTATCGCTTCTCGGCCTTTTGGCTAAGATCAAGTGTAGTATCTGTTCTTATCAGTTTAATATCTGATACGTCCCCTATCTGGGGACCATATATTAAATGGATTTTTAGAACAGGGAGATGGAAAAAGAGCTTGCTCTGTCCACTCCACGCATTGACCTGGTATTGCAGTACCTCCAGGAACGGTGCACCCCTTCTTAACCCAGTTTCCAAAAGCAGAACTCAATTCACCTGATTCATATTAGCCCGATTTAATGAATTGGAAGAAAGCATACGTCTTCATATGCACCTCAATTTGGCCCATTCACTTTTCACACTTCCTCCTTTTGTTTTTTATCTTTCACACTTTTGACTTTCTTTATTCATCCAAATAGCAAACTCATCACCACTCAACCTGACCAACTCGGCTATGTCCCCGTGCTGCAGTTCTCTGTCTTATCTAGATCATTTGCAATTGAATGGAATAGATCCCTTTTGGACAAAGTGGATTCACCTGCTGCTGCAGTGACCACAGGTGTGATAACATCTAGAATTGGCATCTGGTGCGATCTCTCCGCTTCCACTCCAAAGAAAGTTACCTGTTTATTCCTATCATGCATTGGTTTTTGGGGTTTTCTTTGAGTAATGATGATCTCTTTAGTAGTCTGTTGGCGCCCTCTCCTGGAGGAATAGTTTGCTTGCTCTTGGACATTCTAAAAGAGAGGTCATGATAGACATTGAGCTTCTGAGCTCAATTGGGGACAGTCATGGGTGATGAATGTTTGCAACCTACTGCGAAGCCTCATACCGCAATATAAGGAACGTCAAATACTAAGAAAGGGCGGCCTATGAAAGAATTACTACTTTCAATAAGTACACTTAAACGGCTAATTGGGAATAGAAAAACTGTAAAAAGCCCTCTGAGAAAGCCCCCCTCTAACCTTTGATAGTAAGCTTTTCTGTAGTCTGCCTGTTGATGTATTTTCCGTTTGAACTGTGCACAACATGAAGAGACGGAACACTGGCGGCTTGTCACAATGCCCCCCGATGACATCACAATAGCGCTGCTGCCTAGAAAACAAGCTGCGCAGAAGAAGTTGTTCTTTGGGTGGGAGGGTGGGCTAGTGGAAGGAGGGGGCAATCTCTTTTTTTCCCGGGTGGTAGGGGGATGACAGGAGAAGGGAAGCGGGTGGTGAGAAAGGTACAGAGGGCAGGGTTTGGGGGCTGGGAAGGAAAGGGAAAAGATTAGGGTTTGGGGATGATGAAAGGGCTTTCTACGGGTAAGGATGGCAAAGGGTGGCAGTGACGGAAAGTCAGGCAACCTGTCCTGTCCGTCTTTTTGTATCGTGAATTGGAAAGACTGCAAGGGGGAGGGGAGTTGCTTGCGCCCTAAAGGAGGAGTTATTCAGATTCATTGCAGTGGGCGGCGGCTGCAAAACGCACCATTCTTCTTGTTTTGGCTCTGCAAAGCAGCCTTTTCAAGGGTTGGCTTGGGTGACAAAATGTCTTGTGTAGGCGTGGGTTTGTCTCCCTCTCGCTCTCTCTCCCTAAGATGTGTCCGGCATAGGCCAGGGTGCCACTCGAGGCCCAAACCAATTCTGGTTATCGCTTCTCGGCCTTTTGGCTAAGATCAAGTGTAGTATCTGTTCTTATCAGTTTAATATCTGATACGTCCCCTATCTGGGGACCATATATTAAATGGATTTTTAGAACAGGGAGATGGAAAAAGAGCTTGCTCTGTCCACTCCACGCATTGACCTGGTATTGCAGTACCTCCAGGAACGGTGCACCCCTTCTTAACCCAGTTTCCAAAAGCAGAACTCAATTCACCTGATTCATATTAGCCCGATTTAATGAATTGGAAGAAAGCATACGTCTTCATATGCACCTCAATTTGGCCCATTCACTTTTCACACTTCCTCCTTTTGTTTTTTATCTTTCACACTTTTGACTTTCTTTATTCATCCAAATAGCAAACTCATCACCACTCAACCTGACCAACTCGGCTATGTCCCCGTGCTGCAGTTCTCTGTCTTATCTAGATCATTTGCAATTGAATGGAATAGATCCCTTTTGGACAAAGTGGATTCACCTGCTGCTGCAGTGACCACAGGTGTGATAACATCTAGAATTGGCATCTGGTGCGATCTCTCCGCTTCCACTCCAAAGAAAGTTACCTGTTTATTCCTATCATGCATTGGTTTTTGGGGTTTTCTTTGAGTAATGATGATCTCTTTAGTAGTCTGTTGGCGCCCTCTCCTGGAGGAATAGTTTGCTTGCTCTTGGACATTCTAAAAGAGAGGTCATGATAGACATTGAGCTTCTGAGCTCAATTGGGGACAGTCATGGGTGATGAATGTTTGCAACCTACTGCGAAGCCTCATACCGCAATATAAGGAACGTCAAATACTAAGAAAGGGCGGCCTATGAAAGAATTACTACTTTCAATAAGTACACTTAAACGGCTAATTGGGAATAGAAAAACTGTAAAAAGCCCTCTGAGAAAGCCCCCCTCTAACCTTTGATAGTAAGCTTTTCTGTAGTCTGCCTGTTGATGTATTTTCCGTTTGAACTGTGCACAACATGAAGAGACGGAACACTGGCGGCTTGTCACAATGCCCCCCGATGACATCACAATAGCGCTGCTGCCTAGAAAACAAGCTGCGCAGAAGAAGTTGTTCTTTGGGTGGGAGGGTGGGCTAGTGGAAGGAGGGGGCAATCTCTTTTTTTCCCGGGTGGTAGGGGGATGACAGGAGAAGGGAAGCGGGTGGTGAGAAAGGTACAGAGGGCAGGGTTTGGGGGCTGGGAAGGAAAGGGAAAAGATTAGGGTTTGGGGATGATGAAAGGGCTTTCTACGGGTAAGGATGGCAAAGGGTGGCAGTGACGGAAAGTCAGGCAACCTGTCCTGTCCGTCTTTTTGTATCGTGAATTGGAAAGACTGCAAGGGGGAGGGGAGTTGCTTGCGCCCTAAAGGAGGAGTTATTCAGATTCATTGCAGTGGGCGGCGGCTGCAAAACGCACCATTCTTCTTGTTTTGGCTCTGCAAAGCAGCCTTTTCAAGGGTTGGCTTGGGTGACAAAATGTCTTGTGTAGGCGTGGGTTTGTCTCCCTCTCGCTCTCTCTCCCTAAGATGTGTCCGGCATAGGCCAGGGTGCCACTCGAGGCCCAAACCAATTCTGGTTATCGCTTCTCGGCCTTTTGGCTAAGATCAAGTGTAGTATCTGTTCTTATCAGTTTAATATCTGATACGTCCCCTATCTGGGGACCATATATTAAATGGATTTTTAGAACAGGGAGATGGAAAAAGAGCTTGCTCTGTCCACTCCACGCATTGACCTGGTATTGCAGTACCTCCAGGAACGGTGCACCCCTTCTTAACCCAGTTTCCAAAAGCAGAACTCAATTCACCTGATTCATATTAGCCCGATTTAATGAATTGGAAGAAAGCATACGTCTTCATATGCACCTCAATTTGGCCCATTCACTTTTCACACTTCCTCCTTTTGTTTTTTATCTTTCACACTTTTGACTTTCTTTATTCATCCAAATAGCAAACTCATCACCACTCAACCTGACCAACTCGGCTATGTCCCCGTGCTGCAGTTCTCTGTCTTATCTAGATCATTTGCAATTGAATGGAATAGATCCCTTTTGGACAAAGTGGATTCACCTGCTGCTGCAGTGACCACAGGTGTGATAACATCTAGAATTGGCATCTGGTGCGATCTCTCCGCTTCCACTCCAAAGAAAGTTACCTGTTTATTCCTATCATGCATTGGTTTTTTTTGGGGTTTTCTTTGAGTAATGATGATCTCTTTAGTAGTCTGTTGGCGCCCTCTCCTGGAGGAATAGTTTGCTTGCTCTTGGACATTCTAAAAGAGAGGTCATGATAGACATTGAGCTTCTGAGCTCAATTGGGGACAGTCATGGGTGATGAATGTCAACCTACTGCGAAGCCTCATACCGCAATATAAGGAACGTCAAATACTAAGAAAGGGCGGCCTATGAAAGAATTACTACTTTCAATAAGTACACTTAAACGGCTAATTGGGAATAGAAAAACTGTAAAAAGCCCTCTGAGAAAGCCCCCCTCTAACCTTTGATAGTAAGCTTTTCTGTAGTCTGCCTGTTGATGTATTTTCCGTTTGAACTGTGCACAACATGAAGAGACGGAACACTGGCGGCTTGTCACAATGCCCCCCGATGACATCACAATAGCGCTGCTGCCTAGAAAACAAGCTGCGCAGAAGAAGTTGTTCTTTGGGTGGGAGGGTGGGCTAGTGGAAGGAGGGGGCAATCTCTTTTTTTCCCGGGTGGTAGGGGGATGACAGGAGAAGGGAAGCGGGTGGTGAGAAAGGTACAGAGGGCAGGGTTTGGGGGCTGGGAAGGAAAGGGAAAAGATTAGGGTTTGGGGATGATGAAAGGGCTTTCTACGGGTAAGGATGGCAAAGGGTGGCAGTGACGGAAAGTCAGGCAACCTGTCCTGTCCGTCTTTTTGTATCGTGAATTGGAAAGACTGCAAGGGGGAGGGGAGTTGCTTGCGCCCTAAAGGAGGAGTTATTCAGATTCATTGCAGTGGGCGGCGGCTGCAAAACGCACCATTCTTCTTGTTTTGGCTCTGCAAAGCAGCCTTTTCAAGGGTTGGCTTGGGTGACAAAATGTCTTGTGTAGGCGTGGGTTTGTCTCCCTCTCGCTCTCTCTCCCTAAGATGTGTCCGGCATAGGCCAGGGTGCCACTCGAGGCCCAAACCAATTCTGGTTATCGCTTCTCGGCCTTTTGGCTAAGATCAAGTGTAGTATCTGTTCTTATCAGTTTAATATCTGATACGTCCCCTATCTGGGGACCATATATTAAATGGATTTTTAGAACAGGGAGATGGAAAAAGAGCTTGCTCTGTCCACTCCACGCATTGACCTGGTATTGCAGTACCTCCAGGAACGGTGCACCCCTTCTTAACCCAGTTTCCAAAAGCAGAACTCAATTCACCTGATTCATATTAGCCCGATTTAATGAATTGGAAGAAAGCATACGTCTTCATATGCACCTCAATTTGGCCCATTCACTTTTCACACTTCCTCCTTTTGTTTTTTATCTTTCACACTTTTGACTTTCTTTATTCATCCAAATAGCAAACTCATCACCACTCAACCTGACCAACTCGGCTATGTCCCCGTGCTGCAGTTCTCTGTCTTATCTAGATCATTTGCAATTGAATGGAATAGATCCCTTTTGGACAAAGTGGATTCACCTGCTGCTGCAGTGACCACAGGTGTGATAACATCTAGAATTGGCATCTGGTGCGATCTCTCCGCTTCCACTCCAAAGAAAGTTACCTGTTTATTCCTATCATGCATTGGTTTTTGGGGTTTTCTTTGAGTAATGATGATCTCTTTAGTAGTCTGTTGGCGCCCTCTCCTGGAGGAATAGTTTGCTTGCTCTTGGACATTCTAAAAGAGAGGTCATGATAGACATTGAGCTTCTGAGCTCAATTGGGGACAGTCATGGGTGATGAATGTTTGCAACCTACTGCGAAGCCTCATACCGCAATATAAGGAACGTCAAATACTAAGAAAGGGCGGCCTATGAAAGAATTACTACTTTCAATAAGTACACTTAAACGGCTAATTGGGAATAGAAAAACTGTAAAAAGCCCTCTGAGAAAGCCCCCCTCTAACCTTTGATAGTAAGCTTTTCTGTAGTCTGCCTGTTGATGTATTTTCCGTTTGAACTGTGCACAACATGAAGAGACGGAACACTGGCGGCTTGTCACAATGCCCCCCGATGACATCACAATAGCGCTGCTGCCTAGAAAACAAGCTGCGCAGAAGAAGTTGTTCTTTGGGTGGGAGGGTGGGCTAGTGGAAGGAGGGGGCAATCTCTTTTTTTCCCGGGTGGTAGGGGGATGACAGGAGAAGGGAAGCGGGTGGTGAGAAAGGTACAGAGGGCAGGGTTTGGGGGCTGGGAAGGAAAGGGAAAAGATTAGGGTTTGGGGATGATGAAAGGGCTTTCTACGGGTAAGGATGGCAAAGGGTGGCAGTGACGGAAAGTCAGGCAACCTGTCCTGTCCGTCTTTTTGTATCGTGAATTGGAAAGACTGCAAGGGGGAGGGGAGTTGCTTGCGCCCTAAAGGAGGAGTTATTCAGATTCATTGCAGTGGGCGGCGGCTGCAAAACGCACCATTCTTCTTGTTTTGGCTCTGCAAAGCAGCCTTTTCAAGGGTTGGCTTGGGTGACAAAATGTCTTGTGTAGGCGTGGGTTTGTCTCCCTCTCGCTCTCTCTCCCTAAGATGTGTCCGGCATAGGCCAGGGTGCCACTCGAGGCCCAAACCAATTCTGGTTATCGCTTCTCGGCCTTTTGGCTAAGATCAAGTGTAGTATCTGTTCTTATCAGTTTAATATCTGATACGTCCCCTATCTGGGGACCATATATTAAATGGATTTTTAGAACAGGGAGATGGAAAAAGAGCTTGCTCTGTCCACTCCACGCATTGACCTGGTATTGCAGTACCTCCAGGAACGGTGCACCCCTTCTTAACCCAGTTTCCAAAAGCAGAACTCAATTCACCTGATTCATATTAGCCCGATTTAATGAATTGGAAGAAAGCATACGTCTTCATATGCACCTCAATTTGGCCCATTCACTTTTCACACTTCCTCCTTTTGTTTTTTATCTTTCACACTTTTGACTTTCTTTATTCATCCAAATAGCAAACTCATCACCACTCAACCTGACCAACTCGGCTATGTCCCCGTGCTGCAGTTCTCTGTCTTATCTAGATCATTTGCAATTGAATGGAATAGATCCCTTTTGGACAAAGTGGATTCACCTGCTGCTGCAGTGACCACAGGTGTGATAACATCTAGAATTGGCATCTGGTGCGATCTCTCCGCTTCCACTCCAAAGAAAGTTACCTGTTTATTCCTATCATGCATTGGTTTTTGGGGTTTTCTTTGAGTAATGATGATCTCTTTAGTAGTCTGTTGGCGCCCTCTCCTGGAGGAATAGTTTGCTTGCTCTTGGACATTCTAAAAGAGAGGTCATGATAGACATTGAGCTTCTGAGCTCAATTGGGGACAGTCATGGGTGATGAATGTTTGCAACCTACTGCGAAGCCTCATACCGCAATATAAGGAACGTCAAATACTAAGAAAGGGCGGCCTATGAAAGAATTACTACTTTCAATAAGTACACTTAAACGGCTAATTGGGAATAGAAAAACTGTAAAAAGCCCTCTGAGAAAGCCCCCCTCTAACCTTTGATAGTAAGCTTTTCTGTAGTCTGCCTGTTGATGTATTTTCCGTTTGAACTGTGCACAACATGAAGAGACGGAACACTGGCGGCTTGTCACAATGCCCCCCGATGACATCACAATAGCGCTGCTGCCTAGAAAACAAGCTGCGCAGAAGAAGTTGTTCTTTGGGTGGGAGGGTGGGCTAGTGGAAGGAGGGGGCAATCTCTTTTGTTCCCGGGTGGTAGGGGGATGACAGGAGAAGGGAAGCGGGTGGTGAGAAAGGTACAGAGGGCAGGGTTTGGGGGCTGGGAAGGAAAGGGAAAAGATTAGGGTTTGGGGATGATGAAAGGGCTTTCTACGGGTAAGGATGGCAAAGGGTGGCAGTGACGGAAAGTCAGGCAACCTGTCCTGTCCGTCTTTTTGTATCGTGAATTGGAAAGACTGCAAGGGGGAGGGGAGTTGCTTGCGCCCTAAAGGAGGAGTTATTCAGATTCATTGCAGTGGGCGGCGGCTGCAAAACGCACCATTCTTCTTGTTTTGGCTCTGCAAAGCAGCCTTTTCAAGGGTTGGCTTGGGTGACAAAATGTCTTGTGTAGGCGTGGGTTTGTCTCCCTCTCGCTCTCTCTCCCTAAGATGTGTCCGGCATAGGCCAGGGTGCCACTCGAGGCCCAAACCAATTCTGGTTATCGCTTCTCGGCCTTTTGGCTAAGATCAAGTGTAGTATCTGTTCTTATCAGTTTAATATCTGATACGTCCCCTATCTGGGGACCATATATTAAATGGATTTTTAGAACAGGGAGATGGAAAAAGAGCTTGCTCTGTCCACTCCACGCATTGACCTGGTATTGCAGTACCTCCAGGAACGGTGCACCCCTTCTTAACCCAGTTTCCAAAAGCAGAACTCAATTCACCTGATTCATATTAGCCCGATTTAATGAATTGGAAGAAAGCATACGTCTTCATATGCACCTCAATTTGGCCCATTCACTTTTCACACTTCCTCCTTTTGTTTTTTATCTTTCACACTTTTGACTTTCTTTATTCATCCAAATAGCAAACTCATCACCACTCAACCTGACCAACTCGGCTATGTCCCCGTGCTGCAGTTCTCTGTCTTATCTAGATCATTTGCAATTGAATGGAATAGATCCCTTTTGGACAAAGTGGATTCACCTGCTGCTGCAGTGACCACAGGTGTGATAACATCTAGAATTGGCATCTGGTGCGATCTCTCCGCTTCCACTCCAAAGAAAGTTACCTGTTTATTCCTATCATGCATTGGTTTTTGGGGTTTTCTTTGAGTAATGATGATCTCTTTAGTAGTCTGTTGGCGCCCTCTCCTGGAGGAATAGTTTGCTTGCTCTTGGACATTCTAAAAGAGAGGTCATGATAGACATTGAGCTTCTGAGCTCAATTGGGGACAGTCATGGGTGATGAATGTTTGCAACCTACTGCGAAGCCTCATACCGCAATATAAGGAACGTCAAATACTAAGAAAGGGCGGCCTATGAAAGAATTACTACTTTCAATAAGTACACTTAAACGGCTAATTGGGAATAGAAAAACTGTAAAAAGCCCTCTGAGAAAGCCCCCCTCTAACCTTTGATAGTAAGCTTTTCTGTAGTCTGCCTGTTGATGTATTTTCCGTTTGAACTGTGCACAACATGAAGAGACGGAACACTGGCGGCTTGTCACAATGCCCCCCGATGACATCACAATAGCGCTGCTGCCTAGAAAACAAGCTGCGCAGAAGAAGTTGTTCTTTGGGTGGGAGGGTGGGCTAGTGGAAGGAGGGGGCAATCTCTTTTTTTCCCGGGTGGTAGGGGGATGACAGGAGAAGGGAAGCGGGTGGTGAGAAAGGTACAGAGGGCAGGGTTTGGGGGCTGGGAAGGAAAGGGAAAAGATTAGGGTTTGGGGATGATGAAAGGGCTTTCTACGGGTAAGGATGGCAAAGGGTGGCAGTGACGGAAAGTCAGGCAACCTGTCCTGTCCGTCTTTTTGTATCGTGAATTGGAAAGACTGCAAGGGGGAGGGGAGTTGCTTGCGCCCTAAAGGAGGAGTTATTCAGATTCATTGCAGTGGGCGGCGGCTGCAAAACGCACCATTCTTCTTGTTTTGGCTCTGCAAAGCAGCCTTTTCAAGGGTTGGCTTGGGTGACAAAATGTCTTGTGTAGGCGTGGGTTTGTCTCCCTCTCGCTCTCTCTCCCTAAGATGTGTCCGGCATAGGCCAGGGTGCCACTCGAGGCCCAAACCAATTCTGGTTATCGCTTCTCGGCCTTTTGGCTAAGATCAAGTGTAGTATCTGTTCTTATCAGTTTAATATCTGATACGTCCCCTATCTGGGGACCATATATTAAATGGATTTTTAGAACAGGGAGATGGAAAAAGAGCTTGCTCTGTCCACTCCACGCATTGACCTGGTATTGCAGTACCTCCAGGAACGGTGCACCCCTTCTTAACCCAGTTTCCAAAAGCAGAACTCAATTCACCTGATTCATATTAGCCCGATTTAATGAATTGGAAGAAAGCATACGTCTTCATATGCACCTCAATTTGGCCCATTCACTTTTCACACTTCTTCCTTTTGTTTTTTATCTTTCACACTTTTGACTTTCTTTATTCATCCAAATAGCAAACTCATCACCACTCAACCTGACCAACTCGGCTATGTCCCCGTGCTGCAGTTCTCTGTCTTATCTAGATCATTTGCAATTGAATGGAATAGATCCCTTTTGGACAAAGTGGATTCACCTGCTGCTGCAGTGACCACAGGTGTGATAACATCTAGAATTGGCATCTGGTGCGATCTCTCCGCTTCCACTCCAAAGAAAGTTACCTGTTTATTCCTATCATGCATTGGTTTTTGGGGTTTTCTTTGAGTAATGATGATCTCTTTAGTAGTCTGTTGGCGCCCTCTCCTGGAGGAATAGTTTGCTTGCTCTTGGACATTCTAAAAGAGAGGTCATGATAGACATTGAGCTTCTGAGCTCAATTGGGGACAGTCATGGGTGATGAATGTTTGCAACCTACTGCGAAGCCTCATACCGCAATATAAGGAACGTCAAATACTAAGAAAGGGCGGCCTATGAAAGAATTACTACTTTCAATAAGTACACTTAAACGGCTAATTGGGAATAGAAAAACTGTAAAAAGCCCTCTGAGAAAGCCCCCCTCTAACCTTTGATAGTAAGCTTTTCTGTAGTCTGCCTGTTGATGTATTTTCCGTTTGAACTGTGCACAACATGAAGAGACGGAACACTGGCGGCTTGTCACAATGCCCCCCGATGACATCACAATAGCGCTGCTGCCTAGAAAACAAGCTGCGCAGAAGAAGTTGTTCTTTGGGTGGGAGGGTGGGCTAGTGGAAGGAGGGGGCAATCTCTTTTTTTCCCGGGTGGTAGGGGGATGACAGGAGAAGGGAAGCGGGTGGTGAGAAAGGTACAGAGGGCAGGGTTTGGGGGCTGGGAAGGAAAGGGAAAAGATTAGGGTTTGGGGATGATGAAAGGGCTTTCTACGGGTAAGGATGGCAAAGGGTGGCAGTGACGGAAAGTCAGGCAACCTGTCCTGTCCGTCTTTTTGTATCGTGAATTGGAAAGACTGCAAGGGGGAGGGGAGTTGCTTGCGCCCTAAAGGAGGAGTTATTCAGATTCATTGCAGTGGGCGGCGGCTGCAAAACGCACCATTCTTCTTGTTTTGGCTCTGCAAAGCAGCCTTTTCAAGGGTTGGCTTGGGTGACAAAATGTCTTGTGTAGGCGTGGGTTTGTCTCCCTCTCGCTCTCTCTCCCTAAGATGTGTCCGGCATAGGCCAGGGTGCCACTCGAGGCCCAAACCAATTCTGGTTATCGCTTCTCGGCCTTTTGGCTAAGATCAAGTGTAGTATCTGTTCTTATCAGTTTAATATCTGATACGTCCCCTATCTGGGGACCATATATTAAATGGATTTTTAGAACAGGGAGATGGAAAAAGAGCTTGCTCTGTCCACTCCACGCATTGACCTGGTATTGCAGTACCTCCAGGAACGGTGCACCCCTTCTTAACCCAGTTTCCAAAAGCAGAACTCAATTCACCTGATTCATATTAGCCCGATTTAATGAATTGGAAGAAAGCATACGTCTTCATATGCACCTCAATTTGGCCCATTCACTTTTCACACTTCCTCCTTTTGTTTTTTATCTTTCACACTTTTGACTTTCTTTATTCATCCAAATAGCAAACTCATCACCACTCAACCTGACCAACTCGGCTATGTCCCCGTGCTGCAGTTCTCTGTCTTATCTAGATCATTTGCAATTGAATGGAATAGATCCCTTTTGGACAAAGTGGATTCACCTGCTGCTGCAGTGACCACAGGTGTGATAACATCTAGAATTGGCATCTGGTGCGATCTCTCCGCTTCCACTCCAAAGAAAGTTACCTGTTTATTCCTATCATGCATTGGTTTTTGGGGTTTTCTTTGAGTAATGATGATCTCTTTAGTAGTCTGTTGGCGCCCTCTCCTGGAGGAATAGTTTGCTTGCTCTTGGACATTCTAAAAGAGAGGTCATGATAGACATTGAGCTTCTGAGCTCAATTGGGGACAGTCATGGGTGATGAATGTTTGCAACCTACTGCGAAGCCTCATACCGCAATATAAGGAACGTCAAATACTAAGAAAGGGCGGCCTATGAAAGAATTACTACTTTCAATAAGTACACTTAAACGGCTAATTGGGAATAGAAAAACTGTAAAAAGCCCTCTGAGAAAGCCCCCCTCTAACCTTTGATAGTAAGCTTTTCTGTAGTCTGCCTGTTGATGTATTTTCCGTTTGAACTGTGCACAACATGAAGAGACGGAACACTGGCGGCTTGTCACAATGCCCCCCGATGACATCACAATAGCGCTGCTGCCTAGAAAACAAGCTGCGCAGAAGAAGTTGTTCTTTGGGTGGGAGGGTGGGCTAGTGGAAGGAGGGGGCAATCTCTTTTTTTCCCGGGTGGTAGGGGGATGACAGGAGAAGGGAAGCGGGTGGTGAGAAAGGTACAGAGGGCAGGGTTTGGGGGCTGGGAAGGAAAGGGAAAAGATTAGGGTTTGGGGATGATGAAAGGGCTTTCTACGGGTAAGGATGGCAAAGGGTGGCAGTGACGGAAAGTCAGGCAACCTGTCCTGTCCGTCTTTTTGTATCGTGAATTGGAAAGACTGCAAGGGGGAGGGGAGTTGCTTGCGCCCTAAAGGAGGAGTTATTCAGATTCATTGCAGTGGGCGGCGGCTGCAAAACGCACCATTCTTCTTGTTTTGGCTCTGCAAAGCAGCCTTTTCAAGGGTTGGCTTGGGTGACAAAATGTCTTGTGTAGGCGTGGGTTTGTCTCCCTCTCGCTCTCTCTCCCTAAGATGTGTCCGGCATAGGCCAGGGTGCCACTCGAGGCCCAAACCAATTCTGGTTATCGCTTCTCGGCCTTTTGGCTAAGATCAAGTGTAGTATCTGTTCTTATCAGTTTAATATCTGATACGTCCCCTATCTGGGGACCATATATTAAATGGATTTTTAGAACAGGGAGATGGAAAAAGAGCTTGCTCTGTCCACTCCACGCATTGACCTGGTATTGCAGTACCTCCAGGAACGGTGCACCCCTTCTTAACCCAGTTTCCAAAAGCAGAACTCAATTCACCTGATTCATATTAGCCCGATTTAATGAATTGGAAGAAAGCATACGTCTTCATATGCACCTCAATTTGGCCCATTCACTTTTCACACTTCCTCCTTTTGTTTTTTATCTTTCACACTTTTGACTTTCTTTATTCATCCAAATAGCAAACTCATCACCACTCAACCTGACCAACTCGGCTATGTCCCCGTGCTGCAGTTCTCTGTCTTATCTAGATCATTTGCAATTGAATGGAATAGATCCCTTTTGGACAAAGTGGATTCACCTGCTGCTGCAGTGACCACAGGTGTGATAACATCTAGAATTGGCATCTGGTGCGATCTCTCCGCTTCCACTCCAAAGAAAGTTACCTGTTTATTCCTATCATGCATTGGTTTTTGGGGTTTTCTTTGAGTAATGATGATCTCTTTAGTAGTCTGTTGGCGCCCTCTCCTGGAGGAATAGTTTGCTTGCTCTTGGACATTCTAAAAGAGAGGTCATGATAGACATTGAGCTTCTGAGCTCAATTGGGGACAGTCATGGGTGATGAATGTTTGCAACCTACTGCGAAGCCTCATACCGCAATATAAGGAACGTCAAATACTAAGAAAGGGCGGCCTATGAAAGAATTACTACTTTCAATAAGTACACTTAAACGGCTAATTGGGAATAGAAAAACTGTAAAAAGCCCTCTGAGAAAGCCCCCCTCTAACCTTTGATAGTAAGCTTTTCTGTAGTCTGCCTGTTGATGTATTTTCCGTTTGAACTGTGCACAACATGAAGAGACGGAACACTGGCGGCTTGTCACAATGCCCCCCGATGACATCACAATAGCGCTGCTGCCTAGAAAACAAGCTGCGCAGAAGAAGTTGTTCTTTGGGTGGGAGGGTGGGCTAGTGGAAGGAGGGGGCAATCTCTTTTTTTCCCGGGTGGTAGGGGGATGACAGGAGAAGGGAAGCGGGTGGTGAGAAAGGTACAGAGGGCAGGGTTTGGGGGCTGGGAAGGAAAGGGAAAAGATTAGGGTTTGGGGATGATGAAAGGGCTTTCTACGGGTAAGGATGGCAAAGGGTGGCAGTGACGGAAAGTCAGGCAACCTGTCCTGTCCGTCTTTTTGTATCGTGAATTGGAAAGACTGCAAGGGGGAGGGGAGTTGCTTGCGCCCTAAAGGAGGAGTTATTCAGATTCATTGCAGTGGGCGGCGGCTGCAAAACGCACCATTCTTCTTGTTTTGGCTCTGCAAAGCAGCCTTTTCAAGGGTTGGCTTGGGTGACAAAATGTCTTGTGTAGGCGTGGGTTTGTCTCCCTCTCGCTCTCTCTCCCTAAGATGTGTCCGGCATAGGCCAGGGTGCCACTCGAGGCCCAAACCAATTCTGGTTATCGCTTCTCGGCCTTTTGGCTAAGATCAAGTGTAGTATCTGTTCTTATCAGTTTAATATCTGATACGTCCCCTATCTGGGGACCATATATTAAATGGATTTTTAGAACAGGGAGATGGAAAAAGAGCTTGCTCTGTCCACTCCACGCATTGACCTGGTATTGCAGTACCTCCAGGAACGGTGCACCCCTTCTTAACCCAGTTTCCAAAAGCAGAACTCAATTCACCTGATTCATATTAGCCCGATTTAATGAATTGGAAGAAAGCATACGTCTTCATATGCACCTCAATTTGGCCCATTCACTTTTCACACTTCCTCCTTTTGTTTTTTATCTTTCACACTTTTGACTTTCTTTATTCATCCAAATAGCAAACTCATCACCACTCAACCTGACCAACTCGGCTATGTCCCCGTGCTGCAGTTCTCTGTCTTATCTAGATCATTTGCAATTGAATGGAATAGATCCCTTTTGGACAAAGTGGATTCACCTGCTGCTGCAGTGACCACAGGTGTGATAACATCTAGAATTGGCATCTGGTGCGATCTCTCCGCTTCCACTCCAAAGAAAGTTACCTGTTTATTCCTATCATGCATTGGTTTTTGGGGTTTTCTTTGAGTAATGATGATCTCTTTAGTAGTCTGTTGGCGCCCTCTCCTGGAGGAATAGTTTGCTTGCTCTTGGACATTCTAAAAGAGAGGTCATGATAGACATTGAGCTTCTGAGCTCAATTGGGGACAGTCATGGGTGATGAATGTTTGCAACCTACTGCGAAGCCTCATACCGCAATATAAGGAACGTCAAATACTAAGAAAGGGCGGCCTATGAAAGAATTACTACTTTCAATAAGTACACTTAAACGGCTAATTGGGAATAGAAAAACTGTAAAAAGCCCTCTGAGAAAGCCCCCCTCTAACCTTTGATAGTAAGCTTTTCTGTAGTCTGCCTGTTGATGTATTTTCCGTTTGAACTGTGCACAACATGAAGAGACGGAACACTGGCGGCTTGTCACAATGCCCCCCGATGACATCACAATAGCGCTGCTGCCTAGAAAACAAGCTGCGCAGAAGAAGTTGTTCTTTGGGTGGGAGGGTGGGCTAGTGGAAGGAGGGGGCAATCTCTTTTTTTCCCGGGTGGTAGGGGGATGACAGGAGAAGGGAAGCGGGTGGTGAGAAAGGTACAGAGGGCAGGGTTTGGGGGCTGGGAAGGAAAGGGAAAAGATTAGGGTTTGGGGATGATGAAAGGGCTTTCTACGGGTAAGGATGGCAAAGGGTGGCAGTGACGGAAAGTCAGGCAACCTGTCCTGTCCGTCTTTTTGTATCGTGAATTGGAAAGACTGCAAGGGGGAGGGGAGTTGCTTGCGCCCTAAAGGAGGAGTTATTCAGATTCATTGCAGTGGGCGGCGGCTGCAAAACGCACCATTCTTCTTGTTTTGGCTCTGCAAAGCAGCCTTTTCAAGGGTTGGCTTGGGTGACAAAATGTCTTGTGTAGGCGTGGGTTTGTCTCCCTCTCGCTCTCTCTCCCTAAGATGTGTCCGGCATAGGCCAGGGTGCCACTCGAGGCCCAAACCAATTCTGGTTATCGCTTCTCGGCCTTTTGGCTAAGATCAAGTGTAGTATCTGTTCTTATCAGTTTAATATCTGATACGTCCCCTATCTGGGGACCATATATTAAATGGATTTTTAGAACAGGGAGATGGAAAAAGAGCTTGCTCTGTCCACTCCACGCATTGACCTGGTATTGCAGTACCTCCAGGAACGGTGCACCCCTTCTTAACCCAGTTTCCAAAAGCAGAACTCAATTCACCTGATTCATATTAGCCCGATTTAATGAATTGGAAGAAAGCATACGTCTTCATATGCACCTCAATTTGGCCCATTCACTTTTCACACTTCCTCCTTTTGTTTTTTATCTTTCACACTTTTGACTTTCTTTATTCATCCAAATAGCAAACTCATCACCACTCAACCTGACCAACTCGGCTATGTCCCCGTGCTGCAGTTCTCTGTCTTATCTAGATCATTTGCAATTGAATGGAATAGATCCCTTTTGGACAAAGTGGATTCACCTGCTGCTGCAGTGACCACAGGTGTGATAACATCTAGAATTGGCATCTGGTGCGATCTCTCCGCTTCCACTCCAAAGAAAGTTACCTGTTTATTCCTATCATGCATTGGTTTTTGGGGTTTTCTTTGAGTAATGATGATCTCTTTAGTAGTCTGTTGGCGCCCTCTCCTGGAGGAATAGTTTGCTTGCTCTTGGACATTCTAAAAGAGAGGTCATGATAGACATTGAGCTTCTGAGCTCAATTGGGGACAGTCATGGGTGATGAATGTTTGCAACCTACTGCGAAGCCTCATACCGCAATATAAGGAACGTCAAATACTAAGAAAGGGCGGCCTATGAAAGAATTACTACTTTCAATAAGTACACTTAAACGGCTAATTGGGAATAGAAAAACTGTAAAAAGCCCTCTGAGAAAGCCCCCCTCTAACCTTTGATAGTAAGCTTTTCTGTAGTCTGCCTGTTGATGTATTTTCCGTTTGAACTGTGCACAACATGAAGAGACGGAACACTGGCGGCTTGTCACAATGCCCCCCGATGACATCACAATAGCGCTGCTGCCTAGAAAACAAGCTGCGCAGAAGAAGTTGTTCTTTGGGTGGGAGGGTGGGCTAGTGGAAGGAGGGGGCAATCTCTTTTTTTCCCGGGTGGTAGGGGGATGACAGGAGAAGGGAAGCGGGTGGTGAGAAAGGTACAGAGGGCAGGGTTTGGGGGCTGGGAAGGAAAGGGAAAAGATTAGGGTTTGGGGATGA
This sequence comes from Anomaloglossus baeobatrachus, assembly GCF_048569485.1. Taxonomy (NCBI): domain Eukaryota; kingdom Metazoa; phylum Chordata; class Amphibia; order Anura; family Aromobatidae; genus Anomaloglossus; species Anomaloglossus baeobatrachus. Next base: position 162,019 of record NW_027442219.1, read on the forward strand.
TGAAAGGGCTTTCTACGGGTAAGGATGGCAAAGGGTGGCAGTGACGGAAAGTCAGGCAACCTGTCCTGTCCGTCTTTTTGTATCGTGAATTGGAAAGACTGCAAGGGGGAGGGGAGTTGCTTGCGCCCTAAAGGAGGAGTTATTCAGATTCATTGCAGTGGGCGGCGGCTGCAAAACGCACCATTCTTCTTGTTTTGGCTCTGCAAAGCAGCCTTTTCAAGGGTTGGCTTGGGTGACAAAATGTCTTGTGTAGGCGTGGGTTTGTCTCCCTCTCGCTCTCTCTCCCTAAGATGTGTCCGGCATAGGCCAGGGTGCCACTCGAGGCCCAAACCAATTCTGGTTATCGCTTCTCGGCCTTTTGGCTAAGATCAAGTGTAGTATCTGTTCTTATCAGTTTAATATCTGATACGTCCCCTATCTGGGGACCATATATTAAATGGATTTTTAGAACAGGGAGATGGAAAAAGAGCTTGCTCTGTCCACTCCACGCATTGACCTGGTATTGCAGTACCTCCAGGAACGGTGCACCCCTTCTTAACCCAGTTTCCAAAAGCAGAACTCAATTCACCTGATTCATATTAGCCCGATTTAATGAATTGGAAGAAAGCATACGTCTTCATATGCACCTCAATTTGGCCCATTCACTTTTCACACTTCCTCCTTTTGTTTTTTATCTTTCACACTTTTGACTTTCTTTATTCATCCAAATAGCAAACTCATCACCACTCAACCTGACCAACTCGGCTATGTCCCCGTGCTGCAGTTCTCTGTCTTATCTAGATCATTTGCAATTGAATGGAATAGATCCCTTTTGGACAAAGTGGATTCACCTGCTGCTGCAGTGACCACAGGTGTGATAACATCTAGAATTGGCATCTGGTGCGATCTCTCCGCTTCCACTCCAAAGAAAGTTACCTGTTTATTCCTATCATGCATTGGTTTTTGGGGTTTTCTTTGAGTAATGATGATCTCTTTAGTAGTCTGTTGGCGCCCTCTCCTGGAGGAATAGTTTGCTTGCTCTTGGACATTCTAAAAGAGAGGTCATGATAGACATTGAGCTTCTGAGCTCAATTGGGGACAGTCATGGGTGATGAATGTTTGCAACCTACTGCGAAGCCTCATACCGCAATATAAGGAACGTCAAATACTAAGAAAGGGCGGCCTATGAAAGAATTACTACTTTCAATAAGTACACTTAAACGGCTAATTGGGAATAGAAAAACTGTAAAAAGCCCTCTGAGAAAGCCCCCCTCTAACCTTTGATAGTAAGCTTTTCTGTAGTCTGCCTGTTGATGTATTTTCCGTTTGAACTGTGCACAACATGAAGAGACGGAACACTGGCGGCTTGTCACAATGCCCCCCGATGACATCACAATAGCGCTGCTGCCTAGAAAACAAGCTGCGCAGAAGAAGTTGTTCTTTGGGTGGGAGGGTGGGCTAGTGGAAGGAGGGGGCAATCTCTTTTTTTCCCGGGTGGTAGGGGGATGACAGGAGAAGGGAAGCGGGTGGTGAGAAAGGTACAGAGGGCAGGGTTTGGGGGCTGGGAAGGAAAGGGAAAAGATTAGGGTTTGGGGATGATGAAAGGGCTTTCTACGGGTAAGGATGGCAAAGGGTGGCAGTGACGGAAAGTCAGGCAACCTGTCCTGTCCGTCTTTTTGTATCGTGAATTGGAAAGACTGCAAGGGGGAGGGGAGTTGCTTGCGCCCTAAAGGAGGAGTTATTCAGATTCATTGCAGTGGGCGGCGGCTGCAAAACGCACCATTCTTCTTGTTTTGGCTCTGCAAAGCAGCCTTTTCAAGGGTTGGCTTGGGTGACAAAATGTCTTGTGTAGGCGTGGGTTTGTCTCCCTCTCGCTCTCTCTCCCTAAGATGTGTCCGGCATAGGCCAGGGTGCCACTCGAGGCCCAAACCAATTCTGGTTATCGCTTCTCGGCCTTTTGGCTAAGATCAAGTGTAGTATCTGTTCTTATCAGTTTAATATCTGATACGTCCCCTATCTGGGGACCATATATTAAATGGATTTTTAGAACAGGGAGATGGAAAAAGAGCTTGCTCTGTCCACTCCACGCATTGACCTGGTATTGCAGTACCTCCAGGAACGGTGCACCCCTTCTTAACCCAGTTTCCAAAAGCAGAACTCAATTCACCTGATTCATATTAGCCCGATTTAATGAATTGGAAGAAAGCATACGTCTTCATATGCACCTCAATTTGGCCCATTCACTTTTCACACTTCCTCCTTTTGTTTTTTATCTTTCACACTTTTGACTTTCTTTATTCATCCAAATAGCAAACTCATCACCACTCAACCTGACCAACTCGGCTATGTCCCCGTGCTGCAGTTCTCTGTCTTATCTAGATCATTTGCAATTGAATGGAATAGATCCCTTTTGGACAAAGTGGATTCACCTGCTGCTGCAGTGACCACAGGTGTGATAACATCTAGAATTGGCATCTGGTGCGATCTCTCCGCTTCCACTCCAAAGAAAGTTACCTGTTTATTCCTATCATGCATTGGTTTTTGGGGTTTTCTTTGAGTAATGATGATCTCTTTAGTAGTCTGTTGGCGCCCTCTCCTGGAGGAATAGTTTGCTTGCTCTTGGACATTCTAAAAGAGAGGTCATGATAGACATTGAGCTTCTGAGCTCAATTGGGGACAGTCATGGGTGATGAATGTTTGCAACCTACTGCGAAGCCTCATACCGCAATATAAGGAACGTCAAATACTAAGAAAGGGCGGCCTATGAAAGAATTACTACTTTCAATAAGTACACTTAAACGGCTAATTGGGAATAGAAAAACTGTAAAAAGCCCTCTGAGAAAGCCCCCCTCTAACCTTTGATAGTAAGCTTTTCTGTAGTCTGCCTGTTGATGTATTTTCCGTTTGAACTGTGCACAACATGAAGAGACGGAACACTGGCGGCTTGTCACAATGCCCCCCGATGACATCACAATAGCGCTGCTGCCTAGAAAACAAGCTGCGCAGAAGAAGTTGTTCTTTGGGTGGGAGGGTGGGCTAGTGGAAGGAGGGGGCAATCTCTTTTTTTCCCGGGTGGTAGGGGGATGACAGGAGAAGGGAAGCGGGTGGTGAGAAAGGTACAGAGGGCAGGGTTTGGGGGCTGGGAAGGAAAGGGAAAAGATTAGGGTTTGGGGATGATGAAAGGGCTTTCTACGGGTAAGGATGGCAAAGGGTGGCAGTGACGGAAAGTCAGGCAACCTGTCCTGTCCGTCTTTTTGTATCGTGAATTGGAAAGACTGCAAGGGGGAGGGGAGTTGCTTGCGCCCTAAAGGAGGAGTTATTCAGATTCATTGCAGTGGGCGGCGGCTGCAAAACGCACCATTCTTCTTGTTTTGGCTCTGCAAAGCAGCCTTTTCAAGGGTTGGCTTGGGTGACAAAATGTCTTGTGTAGGCGTGGGTTTGTCTCCCTCTCGCTCTCTCTCCCTAAGATGTGTCCGGCATAGGCCAGGGTGCCACTCGAGGCCCAAACCAATTCTGGTTATCGCTTCTCGGCCTTTTGGCTAAGATCAAGTGTAGTATCTGTTCTTATCAGTTTAATATCTGATACGTCCCCTATCTGGGGACCATATATTAAATGGATTTTTAGAACAGGGAGATGGAAAAAGAGCTTGCTCTGTCCACTCCACGCATTGACCTGGTATTGCAGTACCTCCAGGAACGGTGCACCCCTTCTTAACCCAGTTTCCAAAAGCAGAACTCAATTCACCTGATTCATATTAGCCCGATTTAATGAATTGGAAGAAAGCATACGTCTTCATATGCACCTCAATTTGGCCCATTCACTTTTCACACTTCCTCCTTTTGTTTTTTATCTTTCACACTTTTGACTTTCTTTATTCATCCAAATAGCAAACTCATCACCACTCAACCTGACCAACTCGGCTATGTCCCCGTGCTGCAGTTCTCTGTCTTATCTAGATCATTTGCAATTGAATGGAATAGATCCCTTTTGGACAAAGTGGATTCACCTGCTGCTGCAGTGACCACAGGTGTGATAACATCTAGAATTGGCATCTGGTGCGATCTCTCCGCTTCCACTCCAAAGAAAGTTACCTGTTTATTCCTATCATGCATTGGTTTTTGGGGTTTTCTTTGAGTAATGATGATCTCTTTAGTAGTCTGTTGGCGCCCTCTCCTGGAGGAATAGTTTGCTTGCTCTTGGACATTCTAAAAGAGAGGTCATGATAGACATTGAGCTTCTGAGCTCAATTGGGGACAGTCATGGGTGATGAATGTTTGCAACCTACTGCGAAGCCTCATACCGCAATATAAGGAACGTCAAATACTAAGAAAGGGCGGCCTATGAAAGAATTACTACTTTCAATAAGTACACTTAAACGGCTAATTGGGAATAGAAAAACTGTAAAAAGCCCTCTGAGAAAGCCCCCCTCTAACCTTTGATAGTAAGCTTTTCTGTAGTCTGCCTGTTGATGTATTTTCCGTTTGAACTGTGCACAACATGAAGAGACGGAACACTGGCGGCTTGTCACAATGCCCCCCGATGACATCACAATAGCGCTGCTGCCTAGAAAACAAGCTGCGCAGAAGAAGTTGTTCTTTGGGTGGGAGGGTGGGCTAGTGGAAGGAGGGGGCAATCTCTTTTTTTCCCGGGTGGTAGGGGGATGACAGGAGAAGGGAAGCGGGGTGGTGAGAAAGGTACAGAGGGCAGGGTTTGGGGGCTGGGAAGGAAAGGGAAAAGATTAGGGTTTGGGGATGATGAAAGGGCTTTCTACGGGTAAGGATGGCAAAGGGTGGCAGTGACGGAAA